>NC_084612.1:6567116-6724616 GCF_033978795.1 Nerophis ophidion
AAGTCAAGTTAACTTTCAGTTTTGATACCCGTTAAGGCAAGGATGTGGGGTCCTAATACCTGCCTGACTTAAAATGACAATATTATATTGTATTTTGCAGACAAGATGAACCTAGAGGAGTACTTCCAAAGAATCGGCTTCTGCGGCCCACGAGACAAAGCGGATCTGGCCACACTGAAGCTGATCCACAAGCATCACATCATGTCCATCCCCTTCGAGAACCTCAACATCCACTGCAACGAGAGGAACATCATGGACCTGGAGGTCATCTTCGACAAGGTAGTGAGACGGAACCGTGGCGGATGGTGCCTTGAGAACAACTTCCTGTTCTCCTGGGTGCTGAGGGAACTGGGCTACGGCCCGACCATGTTGTCCTCCAGGGTTTTCAGCGGCTCCGCCGGGGATTTTGGACCCTACGATAGTCACCTCATCAACAGGGTGGACATTGAGGGCGTGGCTTACATAGCAGATGTGAGCTTCGGGGTGTCGTCGCAAATATGGGAGCCGCTAGAGCTCGTCCACGGGAAAGACCAGCCTCAGGCGGCCGCCGTGTTCCGTCTCCTGGACAAGGGAGAGGTCTGGATTCTAGAGAAAACGAGCAGAAAGCCGGTGATCCTCAACCCGGAGTTCGCCAGCAACAGTCTGGTAAACAGAAAGTTGACAAAGACGCTGTACTGCTTCAAAATGACGCCCCGTGCGCACGAGTACTTCTTAGACGTCAACGACGCGCTTCAGAAGGACCCGAGCGCGCTTTTCACCAACAAGTCCATCTGCTCCTTACAAACGCCCTCGGGTTTCAGGGCCCTAATTGGCCACACCTACACCGAGGTGGCCTTCAAACCCGAGGACGGCGTCGACGTCTTCGATATGAGGGACGTGCCCGAAGACGAGATAGAGCAGGTTCTGAGGGAGAAGTTTAATGTCCGCTTGCCAAACAAACTACAACCTGTCAACAACACGTATTCTTACACACTCTGATTCCGTTATTCCCAGGGGCGGAGCACCAAATTAAACCCAAGGCCTCCGCCCCATACTCACACTCATGGTATATTTTCATGCATTAAGAACTAAATATTGAATGGATTAGGTTGGAACCATCTTTTTAAAACACATGTTGTGGAAGTACTTCCCCACCAGAGCTAAGCATGTAGGTTTTAACAAGGTTTCAATCATCAAATTGTTTTCACAAAGTTCTCTCTCAAGCAGACGGCGACTTTTCAGCCACGTCCGTATCCTCTCTCCCCCTCCTGCTCCCAGCGGCTTACTGTTAAAGGCCTTCTGAAAACTACTACTACCGACCACGCAGTCTTATAGTTTATATATCAATGATGAAATATTAACATTGCAACACATGCCAAAACGGCCTTTTTAGTTCACTAAATTGCCATTTTAAATAACCCGCGAGTTTCTTGTTGAAAACGTCGCGGAATGATGACGCGTGCGCGTGACGTCACGGACTGTCAGGAAATATTAGCGCTGCACCACTAGCGGCTAAAAGTCGCCTGCTTTAATCACATAATTACACAGTATTTTGGACATCTGTGTTGCTGAATCGTTTGCGATTTGTTCATTTAATAATTGAGACTATAAAGAACAATGCTGTTGGTGGAAAGCGGTGGATTGCAGCTGTCTTTAGCACCGAGACACAGCCGGTGTTTCTTTGTTTGTTGTGAAGCAGAGCGGTTAAGCGAACATGTTTTCGCTACGTCAACCAGCATGTTTTTGGATGGGAAAATTGTGATCTATATATCTTACCGGATACATCATTGGATTATTTGTCGTCCTGTAGCAGCTATCAAAAAAGGCAGCTGTGAGCTTGGCTCCTCGGCTTCTCTCTGAGACACTGCTTGTTCACCGCAGCCATCCGACCTCGAGGTATGTCTTTACAATCTTTACAATCTCACTAAAACACTATTAAAACAATAAGCAGATAAAGGATCTTCCAGAATTATCCTAGTAAATGTGTAAATTACATCTGAAACGCTCACACTGCCGCCGCCCGGAGCCGTCGCTTATTTTTTTCTTCTAGTCCTTCACTATCAATATCCTAATTCACAAATCTTTCATCCTCGCTCAAATTAATGGGGAAATTACCACTTTCTCGGTCCTAATTGCTCTAACTGCTGGTGGCTCCCATTATAAACAACGTGAATATGTGTGGAGCCCTGCAACTCGTGACGTTATGCGCACATACTTCCGGTAAAGGCAGGGCTTTTTTATTAGCAACCAAAAGTTGCGAACTTTATCGTTGATGTTCTCTACTAAATCCTTTCAGCAAAAATATGGCAATATCGCAAAATGATCAAGTATGACACATAGAATGGACCTGCTATTCCCGTTTAAATAAGAAAATCTCATTTCAGTAGGCCTTTAAAGACAACAGACGATTAGATTAACACGTACACTCCAAAAAGTCAGTGTTCAAAAACAAGAAAAAAAAAATACAAAAATTAGGGGTATTTTATTTGAACTAAGCAAAATAATCTGCCAATAAAACAAGGAAATTTCTCTTGTCAAGACTTTCCAAAACAAGTCAAATTAGCTAACCCCAATGAACCCAAAAATACCTTAAAGTAAGTGTATTGTCACTAATAAAATGTGCACTTTTCTTGGTAGGAAAAAAAGAGACCTTTTTGCTCAATATGTTGAAAAATATTCTTAAATTAAGTAAATGTAGTGCCATTATCTCAATATAATGATATGCACTCGGCATCATGATTTTTTTTTTTTCATGCTTGAAGTAAGAAATTATTACTTCAAAAATGTAGTTTTATACTTGTGATTGTTATGACACAGCTTTGCATCAGTTGATATTCTAGTTTCAAGCATGTTTTACTCAATATAGGTCATAAAATCTAATAATAGCAATATCTTACTGAAATAATTTAAGACCAAAACCCTTAAAACAAGCAAAACACTAACATAAGATATGCTTAGTGAGAACAATTATCTTATC
This sequence comes from Nerophis ophidion, assembly GCF_033978795.1. Classification (NCBI taxonomy): domain Eukaryota; kingdom Metazoa; phylum Chordata; class Actinopteri; order Syngnathiformes; family Syngnathidae; genus Nerophis; species Nerophis ophidion. The sequence continues at coordinate 6,570,073 of NC_084612.1, forward strand.
AGACAGAAAATAAGCAAATATCACCCTTATTTGAGATATTTAATCTTACTTAGATTTCAGTTTTTGCAGTGTACCACCTGTGAAATCTAATTACCTGCCAGCGGTGTCTCGCCATCAGCACACGATGGTGCTCGTCCTCAGGACCATAGCCAGAGGCGGTGACTTTTCCTCCTGCAGGCAGCGCTGACTCCACCTCCCCCCACACATGTAAAATGAGCTTTTGAACTTTTTGAAGATGGGATTAACATATCTACACCATATCTCAAATTTATCTCGATAAACCCACAACATTTTTTTTTACAGAAAAGTGCCAACACATTTAATATAAAGTGGCCAGTATATCATTTTAAATATTCATTGAAACCCGCCCAGCAGGCACAAGACTTTAAAACCTAGGTCTCAAAGTCAAGGCCCGACATATCTCGAATTTATCTTGATAATCCCACAAAATAATTGTTTGTTTTTTTTTACAGAAAAGTGCCAACATATTTAATGTAGAGTGGCCAGTATATAATTCTAAATATTCATTGAAACCCACCCAGCAGGCACAAGACTCTAAAACCTTGGTCTCAAAGTCAAGGCCCGCGGGCCGGACCTGAAAAGTTTGATTGATTAATTGATTAGTTGATAAAAACTGCAAAATGATTCGTTCCACCTGGATAGGCAAACCTAGTATGGAACATTTCTTGCAACACAGACGTCATAACGTCATCAAAGCTCACTTTTATGCATCTACACACAACAAGGACGAGGTGACAAAAGAAAGTTAACAATATAATAAAGCTTTGTGTAGCACCTAGGTGTCAAAGTCCAGGCCCGCGAATAAATGATCTATGGCCCCCGGGATGATATTTGATTAGTATTAGAACCGGCCCGCAGGCCACAGCCACCCGCTGCTGTTTTGCACGCTCCAATACTCCATGCCCCACAATGCAACGGTAGCCCGCAAACTCACTACAGCACCGCAAGTGGGCCTCGGCTTCTTTATTCATCGGCATTCATTGCAGATGTCAACTTTCAGCAACCCATCCATCCATCCATCCATTTTCTACCGCTTATTCCCTTTTCTGGGTTGCGGGGGGGAGGGGGGGGGGGCTGGCGCCTATCTCAGCTACAATTTCAGCAACCCATTCCACAATAATGGCTAAACGGAAGGTGGACTCCACACGTGACCTGTGTGGAGAAAGTAGTGTTGTCCCGATGCCAATATTTTGGTATCGGTACCAAAATTGTTTCAATGCTTATAGGTACTTTTCGATACTTTTATAAATAAAGGGGACCACAAAAAATTGCATTATTGGCTTTATTTTAACAAAAAAATAGGGTACATTAAACATATATGAGGCGGTATAGCTCGGTTGGTAGAGTGGCCGTGCCAGCACCTTGAGGGTTCCAGGTTCGATCCCCGCTTCCGCCAACCTAGTCACTGCCGTTGTGTCCTTGGGCAAGACTCCCAGTGCCACCCACACTTGTTTAAATGTAACTTAGATATTGGGTTTCACTATGTAAAGTGCTTTGAGTCACTAGAGAAAAAGCGCTATATAAATATAATTCACTTCACTTATGCTTTTTATTGCAAGTTTGTCCTTAAATAAAATAGTGAACATACTAGACAACTTGTCTTTTAGTATTAAGTAAACAAACAAAGGCTCCTAATGTTCATTTTCCATTCTATTATTTTGTCAAAATTATTAAGGACAACTGGTAGAAAAATTATATGGCGATAGGTTGCTTGGCAACTCTAAATTGGCCCTAGTGTGTGTCGTCTCAATTTAAAAAGATTTCGCAACGGCTGCGATCAAGTGGTGACTTGTTTCCAGGGTCTACCCCGCCTTCTGCCAGAATACAGCTGGGATTGGCTCCAGCACCCCTGCAACCCAGAGAGGGACAAGCGGTAGAAAAAAGGATGGATGAATGAATGGCTGTAATGCTGTTTTAAAGGACTTGTATGTATAATCAATGTTGTGCCAATGTCTTGTACCTGCTGGGTGTTCACTTTAATATCATTATGAATCTGTCAAATATTCCTTTACTTCAGATTATAAAGTAGAAATTAGCTGATACACATAGAATTATCAGTGGATAATACAAATAATATAATACCTAATTATTATTATTATCGTTATGATTATATTTTTATCAGTGTAGGGTTAGAGCTCCCCGTCTTTAAAACCTTGTGACGCCTCCGTTTCTTACTTTAATAGAGGGTCCTTGAACGCACCAAAGTTATGTGCAGTGAGATGCAAAAGGGAAGCTTGTTCAAAACTTTCTTCTATGCTACCCATATAGATTTTATTCTATTTTTTTACCTTTCTTCCATCACCTTATGCTTGTTACAAAATGCAGGTGCTGTGTGCTTAAAGATGAGCTTTGATGACTTTACGACGTCTGTGTTGAATCGTGTGAGAAGTTGGGAACGAACCATTCCGCATTTTTAATAGGAGCTGTGTCAACCATCTGATGCCATTAGTACTACTGTACTTTTTGTGACATTTTTGCTCGGTTGTGTGCAACAATTTTTTTTTTATGTAAACTACGTGCTTCACCCTCATTTTAGTAACAACTTGGAAATACAGTAGTACCTCAATTTACTGTACTGTACTGGTTCTCCGACAGCACATTTAACTCAAAATACTTGACATTAATTGAAATCCATTTAATTGTTGCCAGCCCCCTCCCCGAAAAACAGCACAATTCTAACGTAAGATGCCTTTTAAAAAGAAAACTAAACTTTTAGATAAAAAGGATGAATCAGAATAGTAGTACATAGGGCTGCAGCTCTATTGATTAGTTTGTTTCATTGAGTAATGTGATACAATGCACGTTTTTATAAAAAAGATATACATAAAAATATTTCATCCAAAATTAATTGAAGAAGAAATATTTATATATATATTTATATTTCATCTTCAATCATTTTTGGATGATATATATATATAAATATATATATATATATTTTTTTTTAAATTTATTTTATTATTTTTCTTCAAATATTTTCTTGATTTGATGTGATGATGTGTTTAATAAATAATAATAATTAAAAAAAATAAGTTCAAAAAACACTTCATAGCCACAACGCCTATTTTAGGGAAAATAGTTAAAATAAAAAAATGTTCCGTCTGCCATAACTTTCATATTTTTGGAAGATAAATGCACAACAGTCAACATTGAAATTCCACTTTTAACATATGTGCAATAATAAACATTTTTATAAAAATCTCCCACCAAACAGACCAGGGCACCCACATGCCACTATTTTAATGTGCGTTCTATTACAACGGCCTTGTGTCAACCACATATTTAAAGTTCCAGGAACTCTGTGCACTCAGGATTATATGCATTTGTATTAGTTACTCTCATTAAATGATTAATCGAAGCAACAGAATAAAAATCAAAGCTTTTCTCTAATTGAGACAATTTAATTGTTGCAGGATTAGTAGTACAAACAACTAAAGTATTTTTTGAATCAATAATAATGTACAGAATTTCCCTTGGAGAGAGGACTTCTATAGTATCAACCTCCAGCTGCTTCTCTGTCAAACACACCATCAGCAGCTTCTCCATATTTTCATGGATAAAAGTATGTCGTTTAGATATGATTCAAACATTCTTGGCTGGTGTTAGACTCTTTCTGTTCAGAACGGCGGAGACTGGCCTTGCTACGCTTAACCCACTTGTTCATATTTTTAAAGATTTATTTCTTTAATTTCTCCACATTTTCTCAGCATTCACTATGCCAACTAATGGCATGGATGCTTGTAACTATTTTTTTTAATTTTTTTTTGCAATTTAAAGCATAAAAATAAGCGGAGAGAAAGCTTTTATCTAAAACCCTCTTAAATTATGAAGCTGCACTAAAAGATTATTTGGCACATGACAGACGTGCCAAAGATGTTTTTATTTGGATGTTTTTTGTGTTTTCGATATAGTTTGCATGGAAAAATTATTTGAGATATAGTTTTACATGGAGTTGTTCATTACTGCTCTTCTTGACTAAACAGAGGCATCACACTATGAATTATGAATTATTTGTAATAATATTTTTAGTTTATAGCTGTACTTTTGTCTATTTTGTTGTATCCTATTTTGACAGCTACATAAAAAATGTTTAAAAAAAAAAACTATCGCTTGAATTTAAACTTAGCCTGGTTTTTGTCATTTTGTATATGCCATGCCACTTTTATTTAGTCATATAATAAATATAAAGACTTTTCTTGAATTCTTCTTGGTTTACTTGATTTCTACATGCATGTGTGCAATTAATGCATTCACATCATTCAATATGTAATAGTAGGAATAAGTCATAATGTCCGCCATGGAAGACTTTTCAATATCTTAGATATGACAATTACCAAAACCGATTCAGATTAAAACGGTGCTTCTCAATTGTTTTCGGTTACGTCCCCCACTCAGATTAAGAAAACATTTCACGCCACCCGTCACTCTTCTATAAATCGTATCATTTGTTCATTAAATTGTAACAAGTACACCTCTGCATAACACTGTAGCCCTAATTAACACAAATAAAACAAAAAAAGAAATATGAGTCAACAAAGAGTAACTTTCTTAATATTGTTTTAGTCTGTAACAGAAAATTCTTTAAAGTTAATTTGTTAAAATAAAGCGAAATAAAGTGAAGCGGCCGAAATGAGAATCAGCACCTCCAAATCCGAGTCCATGGTTCTTTCCCGGAAAAGGGTGGAGTGCCATCTCCGGGTTGGGGAAGAGACCCTGCTCCAAGTGGAGGAGTTCAAGTACCTAGGAGTCTTGTTCACGAGTGGGGGAAGAGTGGATCGTGAGATCGACAGGCGGATCGGTGCGGCGTCTTCAGTAATGCGGACATTGTACTGATCTGTTGTGGTGAAGAAGGAGCTGAGCCGGAAGGTAAAGCTCTCAATTTACCGGTCGATCTACGTTCCCATCCTCACCTATGGTCATGAGGTTTGGGTCATGACCGAAAGGATAAGATCACGGGTACAAGCGGCCGAAATGAGTTTCCTCCGCCGGGTGGCGGGGCTCTCCCTTAGAGAAGCTCTGTCATCCGGGAGGAACTCAAAGTAAAGCCGCTACTCCTCCACATCGAGAGGAGCCAGATGAGGTGGTTCGGGCATCTGGTCAGGATGCCACCTGAACCCCTCCCGAGGGAGGTGTTTAGGGCACGTCCAACCGGTAGGAGGCCACGGGGAAGACCCAGGACACGTTGGGAAGACTATGTCTCCCGGATGGCCTGGGAACACCTCGGGATCCCCCAGGAAGAGCTAGACGAAGTGGCTGGGGAGAGGGAAGTCTGGGCTTCCCTGCTTAGGCTGCTGCCCCCGCGACCCGACCTCGGATAAGCAGAAGAAGATGGATGGATGGATGTTAAAATAAAATTAGTTTTATCCTTATTTGAAATAGTGAAATAAAAATGGAGCCATCCAGTTATAGTAGTCACGGAGCTGCGCTTTGAAAGGGCCATTCCACACAACATCGGGGGCCTGCAGGTACTTTGTGCAACCTCCAGATATAACAGCCATTGTAAGGTTGTAGCCCCTTTTGAGCTCTGCCTTCGTGGCCTCGCTGATATGGCATCGGTACGAGTCCCCTGCAAGTAGCCTCGGTCCGAAGTGAAATTTCCCCACTGCCCTCTGGAGCTAATCCTTTGTCAGGTCATCATTAAACAAGCCATTCTTGGAGGAAGCCATGATCACCCCGAGGATGCTCTGCATAGCCTTTACATCACGGACAGCACCTTTAAACACAATGTAAGGCTTCAGCTTTGTCCCATCTGCTTTGGCTGCAAGAACCACCGTGACACGTGCCTTCTCGTGGCCGGTGGTTTTGAGGCAGATGGAGCGGGCGCCCCTCTCATTGACCGTACTAAAACCAACCATGTCAAACCAGACAGCTGTTTCATCCAGAGCGACGATATTCTTGGGCTGGATTTTCTTGGCCTCTATCTGTTTAGTAGAGAAAACAAGGAAGTTGACAATCTTCTATACAGTATATATATATATATATATATATATATATATGTATATACCACTGGATTAAACATGTGCATATAAATAAATACATAATTGGAATAAAATAAAAACAATTTGTGGAGAGTTTATTTTCTCTTCACCATACTCAGTTTTAATGTTGTAGAGTGTTTAAAACAAGACCCTAATGCATTGCTGGCAGTATACATTTAGATGGAAAAGTGCTTTTAAATTCAGTTTTTAGTCAGTTCTACTTTATTAAATAGATAGGTAAATTTTCATAAAAAAGATTAACAATATTTTTAATTCTAATTAATGTTTATTTAATTTTAATTCGTGTCAGATTATTGCAGTAAATACATTTCCATACCAATGATTCGCCAGTTTTAGTAAAACAGCGACATCTAACCCCCAAGACCCTGCTATGACACCTGCTTGATGATTGGTCCATAATGGCAGAAAGGCGGTGCCTAGTGACACTATGTCCGCCAATCAGACGAGAGGAGCGCACCAAGTCTACGATGATTGGCCGAATCGGCCTGTCTTTCATCAGAGGGGGGCGGGAGCCGGCGGTCGGGGCCACGACTAGTAGGCATGAATTCCCTTGAGCAGGCCGAAGGTAATATAAATATATCATTCTTAACAAACACAAATAAGGTCAGCTGTTCGGCGGTGTTGGCTGTGGTTGCTATTCAAAAATGACTTCAATGTGTGTATTTCAATGCTGTGCGAAAGGTTAGCTGATTCGTCTGTTTTCCGACATTAGCATGTAGCTTTGTGGTTACATATTTAGCTCGTTTAGCCAACACTGCCACTGCTTTATTAGTCACTAATATGTATTACTTGTATAACTTGTTAAATGTACAATACGTAGTACACATTAACGTTTCGGCCTCCGATTGATTATAAGGTTGCCTTCCTGCATAAACAACTCCACTTTCGGTTATAGTGCATATTGTATGATTGCTCCTATCGATTAGTTATGTCTAACAGCGTTGAAACCTCACCATGTTTGTTTTGCCTCCAGATCTGAAAGCCTTTGAAAGAAGATTGACAGAATATGTATCCTGTTTGCAACCTGCAACAGGACGGTGGAGAAGTAAGTTGAAATGCATCCTCCACTTCATAAAATACACAGTCTCGTACAGGGGTGTCAAACTCATTTTAGATCGGGAGGCCACGTGGAGAAAAATGTACTCCCAAGTGGGCCGGACTGGTAACATCACGGCACGATAACTTAAAAATAAAGACAACTTCGCGTGGCGAAGTTGGGAGAGTAGCCGTGCCAGCAATCTGAGGGGTTACTGGTTCAATCCCCACCTTCTACCATCCTAGTCACGTCCATTGTGTCCTTGAGCAAGACACTTCACCCTTGCTCCTGATTGGCCCTGGTTAGCGCCTTGCATGGCAGCTCCCGCCATCAGTGTGTTAATGTGTGAATGTGGAAATACTGTCAAAGCGCTTTGGGTCCCTTACATAGGGGTAGAAAAGCGCTATACAAGTACAACCACTTACCATTTGTTTAAAAATAGAACAAGTACATTCTGAAAATGTACAAATCTGAAGTGAATTATATCTATATAGCGCTTTTCTCAAACTCAATTTACCTGGGGGCCACTGGATGCAGAGACTAGGTGAGGCTGGGCCGCAAGAAAATATTTCTTAAAAATAATCTAAAATGCACTTTTTAATTGATTTTCCTACTTTGATTGGCTTTCCCGTCCTGGCAGCATACGTGCTAACTCTTGCGATCTTTCCGGGAAACACCCGAATATCAGTGCCCCTCCCGACAATCTCCCGGGGCAATCATTCTCCCTGTTTTTGCCCGGACAACAATATTAAGGTCGTGCCGTTATGGCGCTGCCTTTAGCGTCCACTTTTCCACCATACAAACAGTGTGCCGGCCAAGTCACACATTGTATGAGGCTTATGCAGGCCCACGGAAGTGACTGCAAGACATACTTGATCGACAGCCATACAGGTCACACTGAGGGTGGCCGTGTAAACAACTTTAACACCGTTACAAATATGCGCCACACTGTGAACCCACACCAAACAAGAATGACAAACACAATTTGGGAGAACATCCGCACCGTTACACAACTAAACACAACGGAACATATACCCAGAATCCAATCCAGCCCTAACTCTTCCGGGCTTCAATAGGGGGCGGTGGTGTATATTGTAGCCCGGAAGAGTTAGGGCTGCATGGGATTCTGGGTATTTGTTCTGTTGTGTTTATGTTGTGTTACGGTGCAGATGTTCTCCCAAAATGTGTTTGTCATTCTTGTTTGGTGTGGGTTCACAGAGTGGCGCATATTTGTAACCGTATTCAAGTTGTTTACTGCCAACTTCAGTGTGACCTGTATGGCTGTTGATCAAGTATGTCTTGCAGTCGCTTACTACGTCTACTGAAATCAAATACAACATGTGGCCCGGGCAGGCACGCTGTAGAGGACTCCAATGGTAGTGCCTCCACAGAACCCCGTAATATTATTGTTTTATTATTTTTTGGGTGAAACTCGGGAGAATGATTACCCCTGCAGGGTGGGGCACTACAAATTGGGAGTCTCTCGGAAAAATCGAGGTAATGCAAGTATGACGCTGTATAGCGGCATTCATATAAAACTCTTGGGCCGCACCAACATTACATTTTCACATCAAGGTGCGGGCCGCAAAATAACATCTCGCGGGCCGTGTGTTTGAGACCCCTGCTCTAGTGACTCAAAGCGCTTTTACATAGTGAAACCCAATATCTAAGTTACATTTAAACCAGTGTGGGTGGCACTGGGAGCAGGGGGATAAAGTGTCCTGCCCAAGGACACAATGGCAGTGACTAGGGACGGCGTGGCGCAGTGGAAGAGTGGCCGTGCGCAACCCGAGGGTCCCTGGTTCAATCCCCATCTAGTACCAACCTCGTCACGTCCGTTGTGTCCTGAGCAAGACACTTCACCCTTGCTCTTGATGGGTTCTGGTTAGCGCCTTGCATGGCAGCTCCCTCCATCAGTGTGTGAATGTGTGTGTGAATGTGGAAGTAGTGTCATAGCGCTTTGAGTACCTTGAAGGTGGAAAAGTGCAATACAAGTACAACCCTTTTATCATTTATTTTATATGACTATGATGGTGGAAGCGGGGATCGAACCTGGAACCCTCAAGTTGCTGGCGCGGCCACTCTACCAACCGAGCTATACCGCTAATAAATAATGTTGTGGTTTTTTATTTTTACATTTACATGTTGCGGTTAATAATATTCTATCCTTATGTGTCATTATTTATTATTCCATCCCATCCATCCGTTTCCTACCGCTTATCCCTTTAGGGGTCGCGTGGAATACACAGTCTAATACAGGAGTGTCAAACTAATTTTAGATGGGGGGGCCAGATGGAGAAAAATCTACTCCCAAGTGGGCCGGACTGGTAACATCACGGCAAGATAACTTAAAAATAAAGACAAATTCAGGTGGTTTTCTTTGTTCAAAAATAGAACAAGGACATTCTGAAAATGTACAAATCATAATGTTGTTGTTGTTTTTTTACACTAACATGTTGTGGTTAGTAATATTCTATCTTTATTTTGTCGTTATGTATACTTCCATCCATCCATTTCTACGGCTTATCCCTTTCGGGTTGCGGGGAATACACAGTCTAATACACGGGTGTCAAACTCATTTTAGATCAGAGGACACGTGGAGAAAAATCTACTCACAAGTGGGCCGGATTGCTAAAATCATGGCACGATAACTTAAAAATAAAGACAACCTCAGTTATTGTTTCTTTGTTTACAAATAGAACAAGCCCATTGTGAAAATGTACAAATCATAATGTTGTCGTTTTTTTTTTTTATACTTAAATGTTGCGGTTAATGGTATTCTATCCTTATTTGTCGTTATTTATACTTCCTTCCATCCATTTTCTACCTCTTATCCCTTTTGGGGTCGAGAAATTACACAGTCTAATACACTGGTGTCAAACTCGTTTTAGATCGGGGGCCACCAAAATCTACTCCCAAGTGGGCCAGACTGGTAAAATCATGGCACGATAAATTAAAAATAAAGACGACTTCAGTTTTGTTATTTTTGTTTAAAAATATAACAAGGACCTTCTGAAAATTTACAAATCATAATGTTTTTTTTTTTTGTTTTTTTTACACTTACATGTTGCAATTAATAGTATTCTACCTTTATTTGTTGTTATTTATACTTCAATTCATCCAATTCTCTACCGCTTATCCCTTTCGGGGTCGGGGAGGGGGGTGCTGGAGCCTATCTCAGCTGCATTCGTGTGGAAGGCAGAGTACACCCTGGACAAGTCGCCACCTCATCGCAGGGCCAACACAGATAGACAGACTACATTCACACACTAGGGCCAATTTAGTGTTGCTAATCAACTTATCCCCAGGTGCATGTCTTTGGAAGTGGGAGGAAGCCAGAGTACCCGGAGGGAACCCACGCAGTCACGGGGAGAACATGCAAACTCCACACAGAAAGATCCTTCTGAATAAATGATGTGATAATGTTCATCAGTCAACTCATTGGTGTTAATTTTGATAGATAAAATATCAAAATCAAAAAACAGGATGTTATTTATGTAGCTTGCTCATTTTCCTCAACTGGTGCGCTAAAATGTGGTTTATGTTTTTTACATATGTAACATCATCTGCAAAGATACAAAGAATTGCTATTGCGACATCTAGTGGACACATTTAGAACAGCAGTTCCTTTCATTCAGAAGTTTCGGCTCATTTTTATACTTAGCAAACTCATCCCGCTGGCCGGATAAAACCTTTTCAGGCCCCCCGGCCGTACGTTTGAGACCCCTGATCTAATAAGATCGGGTGAGCTTTGTCTGCCTTTTGCAAAGATAATATTGCTGACTTTTGATTGACTCTTTGTTGTCGTTGCAGTGATTTTAATAGTGGTGTCAGTCTGCACAGCCACAGGGGCATGGAACTGGTTGATAGACCCAGATACACAAAAAGTAAGCATTTATTTAAAAGTATTATTACGATTCAAATTGTAACAGTTAAAATAATAATTTGATTTATTTGTTTGAAATTATGACTTTATTCTTGGCAACGTGACTTTTTGTTTATTCCATTTTTTTTTGCAGGTGTCATTCTTTTCCTCGCTGTGGAATCATCCCTTCTTCACCATCAGCTGCATCACGCTCATAGCGCTCTTCTTTGCAGGGATACACAAACGAGTCGTGGCACCGTCAATGTATCCTTTTTTTCTATCACTTAATGTTATCCGTTAAAGCAGTGGTTTTCAACCTTTTTTTAGTGAACATTTTTTAATTAGAGTACACCCTAATCAGAGCAAAGCATTTTTGGTTGAAAAAAAGAGATAAAGAAGTAAAATACAGCACTATGTCATCAGTTTCTGATTTATTAAATTGTATAACAGTGCAAAATATTGCTCATTTGTAGTGGTCTTTCTTGAAATATTTAGGGAAAAAAGATATAAAAATAACTAAAAACTTGTTGAAAAATAAACTAGTGATTAAATTATAAATAAAGATTTCTACTCATAGAAGTAATCATCAACTTAAAGTGCCCTCTTTGGGGATTGTAATAGAGATCCGTCTGGATTCATGAACTTAATTCTAAACATTTCTTCACAAAAAAATAAATCTTTAACATCAGTATTAATGGAACATGTCCACAAAAAATCTAGCTCTCAACACTGTTGAAATGCAACACTGTTGCATTTCTTTTCACAGTTTATGAACTTACATTCATATTTTGTTGAAGTATTATTAAATAAATATATTTATAAAGGATTTTTGAATTGTTGCTTTTTTTAGAATATTTGAAAAAAATAAATTATTTTTCGAATATTTTAAAAAAATCTCACGTACCCCTTGACATACCTTCAAGTACCCCCAGTGGTACACGTACCCCCATTTGAGAACCACTGCGTTAAAGGCATTCTTTACAAGCTGTCCTATAAATGTCTGTCATCTTTAACCTTTGCCCCTCAGTATTGCTGCCAGGTGTCGGACAGTTTTAGCAGAATACAACATGTCCTGTGACGATGTGAGTCGACATACTGTACGCCAGACCTGGACAAATTAAGGCCCGGGGGCCACATGCGGCCCGTTGAGCTTTTCCTTCTGGCCCGCCGGACATTCCCAAATAATTTTTTTTAGATCTTTAAGATGGAAAGTGTAGCTGACATTATGATTTGCAGTCATGTTTTCTAATGACCGTAAGTCTTCAACTTTACAAAGTATTTCAATGGTTGGAATCTGCGCTTATGGATGATATACCAGTTACTATGGTCATGTAATTAGTTACTATGGTAATCTAATCAGTTACTATGGTCATCTACGTCACAGCAGCTCATACGAGGCACAAAGTAGTGTGGGCGGGAAGCGATTCTACAGACGCGGAAGGAGATATTCACAACAAAGTTCTAAAGCTTAGTGATATATAGCAGTGGTTCTCAACCTTTTTTCAGTGATGTACCCCCGTGAACATTTTTTTAATTCAAGTACCCCCTAATCAGAGCAAAGCATTTTTGGTTGAAAAAAAGAGTAAAATACAGCACTATGTCTTCAGTTTCTGATGTATTAAACTGTATAACAGTGCAAAATATTGCTCATTTGTAGTGGTCTTTCTTGAACTATTTGGGAAAAAAGATATAAAATAACTGAAAACTTGTTGAAAAATAAAGAAGTGATTCAATTATTAATAAAGATTTCTACACATAGAAGTAATCATCAACTTAAAGTGCCCTCTTTTGGGATTGTAATAGAGACCCATCTGGATTCATGAACTTAATTCTAAACATTTCTTCACAAAAAAAATACATCTTTAGCATCAATATTTATGGAAGATGTCCACAAAAAAATCTAGCTGTCAACACTGAATGTTGCATTGTTGCATTTCTTTTCACAGTTTATGAACTTACATTCATATTTTATGAAATATTATTCAATGAATATATTTATAAAGTATTTTGGAATTGTTGCTATTTTTAGAATATTAAAAAAAAATCTCACGTACACCTTGGCATACCTTCAAGTACCCCCAGGGGTACGCGTACCCCCATTTGAGAACCACTGATATATAGAATATAATAGAATAGAATAGAAAGTACTTTATTGATCCCTGGGGGAAATTCAGCAAATATTAGATTGTAGGTGGGTTTATTTTGTACCCTTCGCGTTGATATTTCACTGTTTGTTGCGTTTCACTTGATTGTAAAATATGTCGATCGAAAGGGGGTGTGACATTTATATTTTGTCAATATTCAGTGTTTTATCGTTCATAGAAAAATGTAAAATTCCATTACGTTTTTTAAGGCGGTCCGTCATAACGTTTTTAAGCATTTAATCAGACATTATTGGGAGGTTTTATATTAGTGTTCCTAAAAATAGATATACCGGCCCCACAACACATTTTTTAAATGTGGACCCCGAGTCAAAATATTTGCCCAGGCCTGCTGTACGCCATCAACGACTCTTTTTTTTTTTTTTTTGCTACCTGTCTAAATGTGTTCGTTTGTGTCGTTTCGCAGACGGGAAAGCTCATCCTCAAACCACGGCCCAACATCCAGTAACGGTACGCTTGTGACTTCCACAGCGGACAGTGCACATTCTAGGGAAGGAAGAACAGACGAGAAGGAACACGGCACTCAATTGTAGCCGTGCTCCCGTTAAAGCTGCTGAATTTTCTTTTAACAGAACTTTTGTGTTTGTTCGTAATGTTAATCATGTATTTTATCTAAATGTTTCTATTTTTTAAAACTATTTACCAAATAAATATTCCAGAGTTAAAAGTACGTACTTGTCGACTCAGCTAGCTGGCTAGCCACTTTGCCAGTTTTACAGGTTTTAATTGCGTAAACATCTGATTTTGTTTTAATATTACAGCTTTTGGGGGGGGGGGACAACTTTACACTTATATTTCTATTTTACTGTCATAAATGTATGACTTTTCTCAGAATGTTTTTGTGTAGATGTATGACTTAATTATTTGAAAAATTTAACCTACTTACCTTTAATGTTCAGCTTTACATACTTGGTATAAAATGTATTCCTTTAATATTTTTTAATGAAGTGAAAATATTGTATTTTTATTTGCACTTTATTCAACAAAGTAAACATTTAATGAATAATTAATTTATAATTTATTTAAATTAAATTGATCATCCATCCATCCATTTTTCTACCGCTTATTCCCTTTGGGGTTGCGGGAGGCGCTGGTGCCTATCTCAGCTACAATCGGGCGGAAGGCGGTGTACACCCTGGACAAGTCACCACCTCATCGCAGGGCCAACACAGATAGACAGACAACATTCACACTCACATTCACAAAACAATATTAAAAGAATAAAGTTTATTAAGCGACTTGTCCCAGGGTGTACCCTGCTTTCCACCCGAATGCAGCTGAGATAGGCTCCAGCACCCACCGCGACTACGAAAGGGACAAGCGGTAGGAAATGGATGGATGGAAGACACTTAGACAAACTTTAATGATCGCCTAGGGAAATTGTTTGATCACTATAGCTCAGTTACAGCAAGAAAATATAAATAAAAAAAGGGGAAAACATGATGAATGGCTTTATTCTCAAAAAACTGTGGAAATATCCATCCATCCATTTCGCACCGCTTGTCCCATATGTGTATCTGACAATCTGCCTATAACTAGCCTTTTTTGATTGATTGAAACTTATATTAGTAGATTGCACAGTACAGTACATATTCCGTACAATTGACCACTAAATGGTAACACCCCAATAAGTTTTTCTTCCTGTTTAATTTGGAGGTCCAGGTAGATAATTCATTTTGCAAGTGTCCATGAATTGATTAACGTGGACCCCGACTTAAACAAGTTGAAAAACTTAATTCGGGTGTTACCATTTAGTGGTCAATTGTAGGAATATGTACTGTACTGTGCAATCTATTAATAAAAGTTTCAATCAATCAATCATTTAATGTTTCCTTTTTTAACACACTTAAAATGTTGAATATTTTGACCTTATTACCTTAAATGTACATGATATTCCCAATACAATTACAACTTTTTTAATAGTTAGTTTTTATTATTAGGGACCGAATGTCCCTTTGGGACAGAGGACCCTATTGTATTTCTAAGGTTTTATTATTATTATTATACCGCCGCCTCTTTGAGCTGTAATTTGACCGCCTTAACCTGCTTCAAAACTCACCAAATTTTACACACACATTAGGACTGCCGAAAATTGCCATCTAATAAAAAACCAAACCCCAACACTCCAAATTGCGCTGTAGCGCCCCCTAGGAAAAAACACAGACAAAACTGCTTGTAACTTCCGTTAAGAATGTCGTAGAGACATTAAACAAAAACCTCTATGTAGGTCTGACTTAGACCTACATTTCATAAAATGACATCCTTCAGCAAAAATCAACAGGAAGTTGGCAAACACCCCTTCAAAACAAAAGTTAACTAAAAAATGTCATTTTTGCTTCTTTGAGCTGTAAGTTGACCCCCTTAATATGCTTCAAAACTCACCAAACTGGACACACACATCAGGACTGGTGAAAATTGCCATCTAAAAATAAATTTAAAAAACTCAAAATTTTGCTCTAGCGCCCCCTAGGAATAAAACACTGACAAAACTGCTCTTGGGAAGAAAACACAGACAAAACTGTTTGTAACTTCCGGTAGGAATGTCGTAGAGACATGAAACAAAAACCTCTATGTAGGTCTCACTTAGACCTACATTTCAATAATTGACATCCTTCAGCAAAAATCAACAGGAAGTTGGCAATTACCCCTTCAAAACGAAAGTTTTGTTAAAACCCGTCACCTTTTTTCAAACATTATCTTCTCTGAGCACGTTTGTTGTGTCGGCTTCAAACTCGCACAGGAAAGAGAGTGAACCCTTGCACAAGGAGTTTTTCTAACCACTCCGATTTTGATTTTACGAGCCTTCAAAGAACTTCTGCGCTGATGCTGCCGCGCTGCTGCCGTCTCAAGATGGCCGCTTAAAAGCAGGGAGCACCAGCGTGACCACACCATGCAGAGAAGGTAGGTACTGTCCGGGTAAAGATATGTTGACTGGTTGAAAGATGGAGGCACCAGTTTGACTCCAGGATACAGAGAAGGTAGGTAATGTGAAGGTAAAGATATGTTGTCTGGGTGATGGCAGGAAGCACCATCGTGTATGGGTGAAAGAAAGAAGCACCAGTGTGACCCCAGGATGCAGGGAAGGTAGGTAATGTGCAGGTAAAGATATGTTGCCTGGATGGCAGGAAGCACCAGCGTGTATGGGTGAAAGAAAGAAGCACCAGTGTGACCCCAGGATGCAGGGAAGGCAGGTAAAGATATGTTGAATGGATAAAGGCAGGAAACACCGGCAAAAGTCGGTCCCTTCCATTGCTGCTTGCAGCTTTAATTGTAATATGTTACTTTATTCTGTAAATGAGTTACAACTATTTTGCGTAATCTGACCACTTAATTTTTTTTATATTATGGCTTCTATTTCACTATATGTACACATTTATTTTAATATTATACATGTTCAGTGGAAATTAGATAAATCCATCTCTTAGTTTAACTATTTTATATTTTTTATTGAACTTTGGCCAGCGCTCTCGCCACCTCTTTAAGCGGCCGTTCATTTTGCGACAATGATTTCTTCTTTCAGGTAGCAAGTCACGCTTTACGGCATAGACCTCGCTTCCACATGGCCACTTTTTAGTATCGCGTATACAGTATCTGGAGATTTCCTTTAAAAAAAAAAAAAAAAAACTCCTTTTATTAACACATTTGTGCTATCAGCGGGGGCTGAAACATGGGCAAAAGTAAGACAACAAAGTTTAAACGTCCTCAGTTCAACGCCGTGGGACTGCCGGTGAACGCCGTGAAGGAAGCGGCCGAAGAGGAGGAAGAGCACGGCGGGGACGACGACGACTGTCCGGCTGCGGAACTTTTGGAGAAAGTAGGAACATAATCCATATAAAACTTACCATCATAATGACAAAAGTCACTTGTAATTAGCGGTCAGTTGCAATTACTATTAGTGTCAGTCCTTTACATGTCTGGCTGGTAGCATTCTGTTGCTTACAAACACCATAAATACGTCAGGACTGGCCTTTTTTAATATCTCGATATTTTTAGGCCATGTCACGATACACGATATATACCTCCATATTTTGCCTTGGCCTTGAATGAACACTTGATGCATATAATCACAGCAGTACGATGATTCTATGTGTCTACATTAAAACATTCTTCTTCATACTGTATTAATATATGCTACTTTTAAACTTTCATCCAGAGAGGGAAATCACAACTAAGTCAATTGACCAAAACTGTATTCGTTAAACCGTTATTAAGCAGTGGCACAAACATTCATGTCATTTCAAAACAAAGTGCAAGATTGTCAGAGACATTTTAAAACCTACTGAAATGAGATTTTCTTATTTAAACGGGGATAGCAGGTCCATTCTATGTGTCATACTTGATCATTTCGCGATATTGCCATATTTTTGCTGAAAGGATTTAGTAGAGAACATCGACAATAAAGTTAGCAACTTTTGGTCGCTAATAAAAAAAGCCTTGCCTGTACCGGAAGTAGCAGACGATGTGCTTGTGACGTCACGGGTTGTTTTGGGGATGCTCACATTGTTTATAATCATAGCCACCAGCAGCAAGAGCGATTCGGACCGAGAAAGCGACGATTCCCCCATTAGTTTGAGCGAGGGTGAAAGATTCGTGAATGAGGAAAGTTAGAGTGAAGCACTAGAGGAAAAATAGAAAAAAGGCGACGGCAGTGGGAGCGATTCAGGTGTTATTAGACACATTTACTAGGATATTTCTGGAAAATCCCTTATCTGCTTATTGTTTTACTAGTGTTTTAGTGAGGTTATAAAGTCATACCTGACAGTCGGAGGGCTACGGTGACCGCCAGTGTCTCTGAGGGAAGCCATATGGCGGATCCAAGAAAGTCACAGCTGCCTCTTTGACAGCTGCTGCAGGAGGACGCAAGCTCCGCTAATGTCTGGTAAGAGCCGACTTAATATCACAATTTTCTCGACAGAAACCTGCCAATTCCCATGCGGTAAGGAAACATGTTCTCTTGACTGCTCTGTTCCATATTAAAGCTTCACAACAAACAAAGAAACACCGGCTGTGTTTTGTTTGCTAAAGGCAGCTGCAAGCCACCGCTTTCCACCAACAGAATTTTTCTTGATAGTCTCCATTATTAATTGAACAAATTGCAAAAGATTCAGCAACACAGATGTCCAAAATACTGTGTAATTATGCGATTAAAGCAGACAACTTTTAGCCGTGAGTGGTGCTGGGCCAATAACGTCACAAGCACGCGTCATCATTCCACAACTTTTTCAACAGGATACCTCGCGGGAAATTTAAAATTGCAATTTAGTAAATTAAACCGGCAGTATTGGCATGTGTTGCAATGTTAATATTTCATCATTGATATATAAACTATCAGACTGCATGGTCGGTAGTAGTGGGGTTCAGTAGGCCTTTACAAACACCATAAATACGTCAGGACTGGGCGATAAGGCCTTTTTTAATACCTTGATATTTTTAGGCCGTGTCATGATACACAATATATATCTCAATGAGCACTTGATGCATAAAATCACAGCAGTATGATGATTCTATGTGTCTACATTAAAACATTCTTGTTCATACTGCATTAATATATGCTCATTTTAAACTTTCATGCAGAGGGAGAAATCACAACTAAGTAATTTGACCAAAACTGTACTTATTAAACAGTTATTAAGCAGCGGCAGAAACATTCATGTCATTTCAAAACAAAGTGCAAGATTGTCAGAGACATGTTAAAACAAGTTACTAGTGCACTTTTGTCCATGATGATGTTGTAGGCACAATACCAATGTGAGCAATTTGTAAAATGCGCAACCACATTTTGCAAATTTGTATAATGCGCAATCTTTTTGCAAATTGCTTTCAGCTATATATTTAAATAATGTGTGGTGCACATTTTTCAAATCAATGGGCGCAAATACATGTTTTTGGTGTCAAAATAATTTATTAAATAAATGTAAATCTATTTATTTGTAGTCGGGACAATATAACTGAGTATTGCCTTCAAATCAGTCCAACCCTAACCCTAACCACTATACAGTGTACATCCACAACTAAACTACTACCACAACTTGGTTTACTATTTATAAAATATAATAATGTAGGGTTACTGACTAAACCATCCACAAAATCTTGTCTTAAATCTCCTCTTGCGATATGCAAATTGCTTGCGCACAATGGAAATGACGTATAATCTGCAAAGTGCGCGAGATTGATGAAATGCTTACAACAATGTCACTAAGATGACAAAACAACACTAAATTAAAGGCCTACTGAAACCCACTATTACCGACCACGCAGTCTGATAGTTTATATATCAATGATGAAATATTAACATTGCAACACATGCCAATACGGCCGGTTTAGTTTACTAAATTGCAATTTTAAATCTCCCGCGAGGTATCCTGTTGAAAACGGCGCGGGATGATGACGCGTGCGCGTGACGTCACGGACTGTAAGGAAATATTAGCTCAGCACCAGTTACGGCTAAAAGTCGTCTCTTTTCCTCGCATAATTACACAGTAATTTGGACATCTGTGTTGCTGAATCTTTTGCAATTTGTTCAATTAATAATGGAGACTATAAAGAACAATGCTGTTGGTGGAAAGCAGTGGATTGCAGCTGTCATTAGCACCGAGACACAGCCGGTGTTTCTTTGTTTTTGACACAGAGCGGTCAAGCGAACATGTTTCTCTACGTCAATCAGCATGTTTTTGGATGGGAAAATTGTGATATATATCTTACCGGAGACATCATTGGATTATTTGTCCTCCTGCAGTAGCTGTTTAACAGAGCTTGGCTTCTCTCTGAGACACTGCGTGTTCACCGCAGCCATCCGACCTCGAGGAATGTCTTTACAATCTCACTAAAACACTATTAAAACAATAAGCAGATAAGGGATCTTCCAGAATTATCCTAGTAAATGTGTTTAATTACATCTGAAACGCTCACACTGCCGGAGCCGTCGCTTTTTATTTTTTATTTTTCTAGTCCTTCGCTATCAATATCATCATCCACAAATCTTTCATCCTCGCTCAAATTAATGGGAAAATTGTCGTTTTCTCGGCCCAAATATCTCTTGCTGCTGTAGGCTCGCCTTAAAAACAATGTGAGGACGTGAGGAGCCCTCACCCTTGTCACGACATCGTCTGCGACTTCCGGTAAAGGCGAGGCTTTTTTATTATCGCCAAAAGTTGCAAACTTTATCGTCGATGTTCTTTACTAAATCCTTTCAGCAAAAATATGGCAATATCGCGAAATGATCAAGTATGACACACAGAATGGACCTGCTATCCCCCTTTAAATAAGAAAATGTCATTTCAGTGGGCCTTTAAAGTGCACTTTTTGTGCAGAACGCCACTACAATAGTTTAAAACAAATAAAGTGCACTTTTGTGCATGATGTCACAAAGGGCTGGGCAATATTGGCTTTTATTGATATCGCAATATTTTAATGCCATATTGCGATATACGATATATAGTACGATATTTTGCCTTGGCCTTGAATGAACACTTGATGCATATAATCACAGCAGTATGATGAATCTATGTGTATACATTAGTGATGGGTTGATGAGGCTTCATGTATCGTGTTGTTTTGTTTCCCAATATTTTTGTTCAAGTCTTATAAAAAGTCTGACCAAGAAAGGGGGAGCCGTCATAGGTCACTTTCCGTCTGTGGATTAGTCTGGCGTGCCTAATACGTTTGTCCAGTTGTTGGCCAATGTTGGTCCAGAACAATGGAAGCTCTCATTATTCCCATCCTGTAATATCCTGATGTCCCAATACTTTTGTCTAAGTGCTGCAATGTGTCGTGTTTATGAATAAGGTCATGATAATAATCAATGAACCACATCGGTCCCCAGTTGGAGAGTCCCAGTGCGGACGTACGTGAGTTGGCGTGCGCCAGCATCTCCAGGGTGGTGCAGCAGTGTCAGACCATCCCGGGCCTCCTCCAGAGGGACGCCGTGAGGCGACTGGGCCCCATGTTGCTGGACGGCAGCCTGGCCGTGAGAGAGACCGCTGCCGGAGCTTTAAGGTGGGTTAGTGGGCGCAGCAATCATGAACTCTCAAAAATAAACTATACATTCAACTGTCTCTTAGGAAAGTCATGGCAATGAAAATAATTAGTGATGCTCCAAATTTTTGTCCGCTGGAAATATTTGCCTGGAACTGCAATTTTGGGTCATTCATCGGATGTGAAAATTTGTTCTCTTTGTTGGGCTTAATCGCCTGAAATCCAAGCATCTCGATGGCTATTCTGATTATGTGAAAGACACAGTACAGAAAAGAAAAGCACTCCAGAGCGAGTAACGGATGGAGTCAACGCCCTTTTTTAAAATGCAAAGTTTCCCAGTGTACATTATTTTGTTGGAATACCAGTGGTCAATGAATTTTAATTCTTTAAAGCAAGGGTGAAGTGAAGTGAATTATATTTATATAGCGCTTTTCTCTAGTGACTCAAAGCGCTTTACATAGTGAAACCCAATATCTAAGTTACATTTAAAGCAGTGTGTCATACTCATTATTATTGAGGGCCTCATGTAACCATAAAGACCATATTTGTCGGACTATATGGCGCACTTAAGATCCTTTCATTTTCTCAATAATCAACAGTACACCTTATAAGCCGGCGCGCCTTATGTACGGTATAATTCTGGTTGTGCTTACCGACCTCGAAGCAATTTTACGTGGTACATGGTGTAACTACCATGTATATATACCATGAATTGAATAACGTGGGTCCCGACTTAAAGTACCATATTTTCCGCACTATAAAGCGCACCGGATTATAAGGCACATAGATTAGATGCTACAGTAGAGGCTGGGGTTACGTTATGCATCCTTTAGATCAGGGGTCACCAACCTTTTTGAAACCAAGAGCTACTTCTTGGGTACTGATTAATGCGAAGGGCTATCAGTTTGATACACACTTAAATAAATTGCCAGAAATAGCCAATTTGCTCAATTTACCTTTAACTCTGTTATTATTAATAATGAATTATATTTATCTTTGTGGAAACACTGATCATCTTATTGATTTCTCACAATAAATATATATAGAAACAGATAATTATTTTTGTAAATATATTTTGACTCTTTAAAATTCAACATTCAACCGAAAAAAGAAGAGAAAAACTAGCTAATTTGAATCTTTTTAAAAAAATATAAAAAAAAGAATTTATGGAACATCATTAGTAATTTTTCCTGATTAAGTTTAGTTTTAGAATTTTGATGACATGTTTTAAATAGGTCAAAATCCAATCTGCACTTTGTTAGAATATATAACAAATTGGACCAAGCTATATTTCTAACAAAGACAAATAATTTTTTAGAATTTTAATCATAAGTTTGATGAAATATTTCACAAATATTCTTTTTCGAAAAAAAATAAGCTAAAATGAAGAATTAAATTAAAATGTATTTATTATTCTTTACAATAAAAAAATGAATTTACTTGAACATTGATTTAAATTGTCAGGAAAGTTGAGGAAGGAATTTAAAAGGTAAAAAAAGTATATGTGTTTAAAAATTCTAAAATCATTTTTAAGGTTGTATTGTTTCTCTAAAATTGTCTTTCTGAAAGTTATAAGAAGCAAAGTAAAACAAATAAATGAATTTATTTAAACAAGTGAAGACAGTCTTTAAAATATTTAGTTGGATTTTGAAATTCTATTTGAGTTTTGTCTCTCTTAGAATTAAAAATGTCGAGCAAAGCGAGACCAGCTTGCTTGTAAATAAATACAATTTAAAAAAAAAAAAAAAAAAAAAGAGGCAGCTCACATGTAAGTGCTGCTATTTGAGCTATTTTTAGAACAGGCCAGCGGGCTACTCATCTGGTCCTTACGGGCTACCTAGTGCCCGCGGGCACCGCGTTGGTGACCCCTGCTTCAGATGGAGCTGCGCTAAAGGGAATGTCAACAAAACAGTCAGATAGGTCAGTCAAACTTTATTAATAGATTACAAACCAGCGTTCTGACAACTCAGTTCACTCCCAAAATGAATAAACAGCTGTTTTATTATTTTCCCCGATTCAATAAACACGTAAAAAACAGTGTGATACTGTTACGGTAAATCAAACGTTAGTGCAATCACAATATAGTAACACTCGAAATAGTGCAAAGCAATAATATATCAATAACTCAATGTTGCTCAAACGATAATGTCACACAACACACGAAATAAACATGTAAAGCTCACTTTATTAAGTTATTCCTCATCCACGATTCCCTCAAATTCTTCTTCTTCAGTGTTCGAATCAAACAGTTGGTCAAAGTTGTCATTAAACGAGTCAGTGTCATTGCTGCTTTTGTTAAATTATTTCGCTGCTGCTCTATTCTCGTGTTCTACTGTGTGACTGATTGCCTTGAGTTTAAACTCTGCGTCGTAAGCGTGTCTTAATAGGAGGCATTTTGGGGTCTTTACATAAACACACAGAAACGGCACGCCTCCCGCAGTCATATATCCCAGCATGCACCGCGCGCTTCTTCTTCTACGAGAGAAAATGAAGTTGGCGGCTGCTTACCGTAGTTGCGAGACCTCTTGTGGGATGTTTAATTCGGACACTGAAGAAGAAGAATTTGAGGGATTCGTGGATGAGGAATAACTTAACAAAGTCAGCTTTACATGTTTATTTTGTGTGTTGTGTTGTGTGACATTAACGTTTGAGCAACTTTGCGTTATTGATATGTTGTTATTGCTTTGCACTATTTCGAAGCGTCGTTAATGGAGTCAGTGTTGCTGCTGTTGTATAGCAGTTCAGTGACAATTCCTGCTTTCCTGAAGTCATGTCTCTCAATAGGAGCCATCTTGGGATCTTTACATAAACACACAAATGGAAATGAAAACGGCACACCTGGCGCAGTCATATATCCCAGCATGCACCGCACGCTTCTTCTCCTACGGGGGAAAATGAAATCGGCGACTACTTACCGTAGTTGTGAGACCTGTTGTGGCTCAATATTGCTCCATATATTAGGCGCACCGAATTATAAAGCGCACCATCAGCTTTTGAGAAAATTTTAGGTTTTTAGGTGCGCCTTATATTGCGGAAAATATGGTAGTTAAAAACGTATTCGGGTGTTACCATTTAGTGGTCAATTGGGTTAGTGCATGTGCCTCACATTACGAAGGTCCTGAGTTCAACCCCGGGCTCGGGATCTTTCTGTGTGGAGTTTGCATGTTCTCCCGCGAATGCAGCTGAGATGGGCTCCAGCACCCCTCGCAACCCCAAAAGGGACAAGCGGTAGGAAATGGATGGATCGTGCGGAATATGTACTGTACTGTGCACGCTACTAATACAAGTTTCAATCAATCAATCAAGTGTAATGATAGGTGTGACCAGTAGATGGTAGTCACATTTAATAGATACGTGTAGACTGCAATGTGATGCCAGTAAACAACACCAAAACTTTAAATGTTCCATCGAAAATAAAGAATATTTTACCCTTCGCTCAAAATCTCAAAATGTTTTAGTATCGCTTTGAAGCCGTACCGCTTGATGGATTGTCGGCCATTTAGGGCTACCGTAGTCAGAGATACAAGTATTACTATGTTTAAGGACCGCAAAATGGTACAACCAGTACAACAAAGATGACGTAGAGAAAACTCGGTCGAAAGTGAGCCACTTAAATATGTCAGCCCACAAAACAGCCCATCCTGAAGAGACTGTCAGAAAGCGACTTGAATATGGTCTGTTAAACATAATCTATGCAACATTTTGCACAAAGAACCATCATTACATGTTATGTAGGGACGGCGTGGCGCAGTGGGGGAGTGGCCGTGCGCAACCCGAGGGTCCCTGGTTCAAATCCCACCTAGTACCAACCTCGTCACGTCCGTTGTGTTCTGAGCAAGACACTTCACCCTTGCTCCTGATGGGTGCTGGTTGGCGCCTTGCATGGCAGCTCCCTCCATCAGTGTGTGTGAATGGGTAAATGTGGAAGTAGTGTCAAAGCGCTTTGAGTACCTTGAAGGTAGAAAAGCGCTATACAAGTACAACCCATTTATTTATTTATTTATTTAAAAGAAAGTGTTTTCCATTTAGACCAAAATAATGACTCCTTTGATACACCTTGAAATTATAAAACCTTTTGCACCTTATAATTATAATAACTTATGTATGACAAAAGACTTGAATAAACCCGCTCATCGGCAGAGCGCCTTATAATGTGGAGCGTCCTGTGGTCCAGGAAATACGGTACATATGAATATAAACATATGTTAACCCTGTTGCATAATCTGCAAAGGCAACTGTTTTTGATTATTGTATATTATAGATTGATGGATAACTTTAATGTTGTCTGTCAATCTGCGATGAGGAGGCGACTTGTCCAGGGTGTACACAGCCTTCCGCCCGATTGTAGCTGAGATAGGCGCCAGCGCGCCCCGCGACCCCAAAAGGGAATAGCGGTAAAAAATGGATGGATGGATGGATAACTTGCTTTGAAATTGTAACTCAAGGTGACAAGCAGATATCCAAGTATTTATTTTAAAGGATAAATGTTAATTTTTGTAATAGCAATGCTTTGATTTTAGTGAAGCTATTGCCCTGTCTCAGCTATAAAGGCAATGGTAATAATAATTGGAATTGTTATTTATTTCATTGTTTCGGTTTTCGACTTCATTTTAAAGTTTCGGGCAAGAATTTTCATTTTGATGCATCCCTTGAAATAATTATTTCCAGGGTCAAACTGTTGCCATCGTCAAACCTTTACTGGCTGTCTTGGCTATGGTGAACATTTTACATTCTAAAGCAGGGGTCTCGAACATGCGCCCCGCAGGCTCAAATTATGTGGCCCTCTACTGGGGTTTTGTGATTTAGATGAAATACGATATGAATGATATATATTCAGCCGACGATAGAGCTTTTAATAGTATCATTGTATTGTGTTAATGCATGTTGATGATGCATTCGAGCGACTGTATGTCCCACCATTTTGATAGCGACAAGCGAATTAATGTGTCTTCGGCGCACTTAGCATTCTATCTATCCGGCTAAAGTCCCTCCAAAGTACAAAGCCGCTTTTAAGTCAGCGATCCACCCCTCTGTGGTGGAAAAGGAACAGTTTCTTATAAGTTACGTTATCACTAGCTAAACGTGCTACACTACACACCATCAGAGGATATGCTAATTGCAAGATACAGCTATTGAATATAAAAAAAGATGGGCAGATCAATACATTTATCAACAGTAACGATGCCAAGTATGGCTGATACTACAGTGGATGGATCGATATTTTAATTTTTTTTTTTTTTTTTAAGTATTTTTTTTTATTGTTAACAAACTCAATAAATAAGTCACTAGTTACAGGACTTTTGTCACATTGAAGACATCGGCGGGGACACCCCTGCCCTAATGTGTACTACTTGGCAAACTCATCTCGTCGTCCTGTTGGTTTACCTTTACCTTTGACACCCCTGGCGTAGACAGAACATGTTATTACCAGTAGATTAGCAAGTAGGTGAATAATAGTTTTGACAAAATAATTCAACTGGAAATTATGTCACTGCAAATGTCGGCAGCCAAATTAGGAGCCTTTGTAACCCATTTTGAAATGATTTCGTAATCATTTATATGCCAAATAATATATGTATATTATTGTTGTAGAAAGCTGCAATATATATTGGAATACATATTGCACACACTTAGTCTCCAGGCACTTTTGGTATTGTATTGTCTGTTTGTGAGAGCACTAAAGTATTTCTCAGGTTAAACCTAAAGAGGGCGCCATGCGACAATAGAAGGAGCTGTAGGCTTGGCACTTGAACGTATGGTTATGTGGCTTCCACTATTCACCACATAATTACACAAATGATCATTCACAAAAAAGAGCTGAATTGACCTTACTGTCCCATTGAGTGTGTCAGGTAAAGCAGAAGTACACCGGCATCCTTGCAGCTAACCATCCATTGTACCGTGACAGGAATCTGAGCGCGTGCGGCGGTCAGGAGGTGTGCGAGGACATGGTGAAGCGCGACGTCATGACTCCTCTGACAGCTCTGCTTAGAGAGGTAAGCGTCGCCAACACTGTTTCAGCTCGCCGCATCATTTGATTTCCTGCGGGTCAGCAGCTGTTGCAGCTGGCTGACGACGACAACTTCAGCATCGCCCACAAAAGCACCTTCATAGTTATTCACATTGCTTCTAAATTGTAACTGATTAGAAATGATTAGACTCCATACAAATCTACCACATAGTTTGTAACATTGCATTTTTGACGCAAATTACTTTCTTTAGGCTTCTGAAGGACTAAATTGACTTGCAGTTGGTAGTTTATTAGAACAAAACATTTATATTAGGGGTGCACAAAAACATTTATTCATACCTGAATCACTATTCTTATTCATTCGGATTCTAAATCTATTCATAATTTTCAAAAATATATCAGAAAACAATATATATATATATATTCTGAATTCAATTAATAATTCGCAAATATTTATAAGTATTCAAATTGTGTTCAGAATTTTCAAACATTTCTAAAAAAATATATACTTTTTTCCCCAAAAAATATATATATACATATTTATAAATTATATATATGTATACATGTGTATGTATATGTGTGTGTGTGTGTGTGTGTTTGTGTGAATATATATATTTGTGTGTGTGTGTGTGTATATGTATGTATGTATGTATATATATATATATATATATATATATGTATATATATTTGTATATGTATGTATATATATATATATATATATATATATATATATATATATATATATATATATATATATAAGACCATCTCCTTGCAACCAGAAGGAGCTTTTGTAACATGTAATTTGTTTAGAAACATTTTCATTATAATAATTATACCAAGTCATACATTGTGAGAATCTGTTTGAATCGTTAGGTGGGCAGAGATTATGGGGTGTTCTGAAACAACCTTTTCACTTCCTATGCGATGTCGATATTGGAGCCCTAAATATTGGCCGATACTGATCTTGATACGATATAACAGCAAGAATCATACGTACTTTTGTCATTTTGGAGTGAGGAAGGTTATAAAAGGCTCGATCAGGTAACATTACTCAAACAGAGAACAATAGTAGACACTAACCAATTTTTTTTTTTTATGTTTTAGAATGGACTTAAAGGGGACTTATGATGATTTAATCTACATTTCCTTGTGGCCTGGATCAGTGGTTCTATCTATATTAAATAAATGCGATCAAAAGTCCACTTACAATGGAGCCTGTGGGAGCCGGTCAATTCTGCCTGTAGAGCCCCTAAAAAAACATCCAAACATCTTTATTTAGGTTTATATACATTTTGTACAGGAGTAATGTAGTAACGGGCACATTTATAATAACATTTAATCTTCAGATATTTTTCTCATTTTAAGCGTATGCGGTGCATTTATTCCAAAAATGCATTTCAATGTTTTTGTTTTTTTTTCTTCATCACTGATTATTACTCATTGCAGACTTTGACAGCCAACAAACATAATAAAACATAGCTTACTGTACAATGTCTGCTGTCATTAGGATGCCGACTGATACGATGTTCATAAATTCCCGTATAGGTGAAAAATGTTTCATAATTCTCACGAAGAAATGGGGAGGGGCGGGGAGGACCAATCAGTTTTTCGTTTCGTTCTCGCCAGTTCTGGGTCCTAAATGGCTGTCAAAGTGTACCAACTTGTCGGATTATATCTTCGGCCATTGACTTTTCAGGTGAGAGGCACGAATATTGATGTACAATATACTTGCAGGGAGCAGGGAAGTGAAGAAACAGCAGAACACTCGGTGATGTAAACATAGGGACAAACGGAAGTGATTACATCGCGCTATAAATAGTTTGTCTGCGTTAGTGCTTATACCAACGACATTACTAATACTTGGTTAATATTCAAGTTATGAAATGTAAATTGAGTATTGTTGGCGCTTTTGGAATGGTTATTTATCAGATTTTATGGGCAAAATAGTGAGGCTCCCATTGGCTCCACTGTAAACGGACCTTTAAAGTTAAAGTAAAGTACCAATGTTTGTCATACACACACTAGGTGTGGTGAAATTTGTCCTCTGCATTCGACTCATCCCCTCGTTCACCCCCTGGGAGGTGAGGGGAGCAGTGAGCAGAAGCAGTGGCCGCGCCCGGGAATTATTTTTGGTGATTTAACCCCCAATTCCAACCTTTGATGCTGAATAAACAATAAAATGATCCCATTTTATTGTCTTTGGTACGACTCGGGCGGGGTTTGAACTCACAACTTACCGATCTCAGGGCAAACACTCTAACCACCAGGCCAGTGGTTCTCAAACTTTTTACAATGATGTACCCCCTGTGAACATTTTTTTGATTCAATGTTGAAAAAAAGAGATAAAGAAGTAAAATACAAGACTGTCATCAGTTTCTGATTTATTAAATTGTATAACAGTGCAAAATATTGCTCATTTGTAGTGGTCTTTCTTGGACTATTTGGAAGAAAAGGTATAAAAATAATTAAAAACATGTTGAAAAATAAACAAGTGATTCAGTTATAAATGAAGATTTCTACACATAGAAGTAATCATCAACTTAAAGTGCCCTCTTTGGGGATTGTAATAGAGATCCATCTGGATTCATGAACTAAATTCTAAACATTTCTTCACAAAAAAAGAAATCTTTAACATCAATATTTATGGAACATTTCCACAAAAAATCCAGCTGTCAACACTGAATATTGCATTGTTGCATTTCTTTTCACAATTTATGAACTTACATTCATATTTTGTTGAAGTATTATTCAATAAATATATTTTTAAAGGATTTTTGAATTGTTGCTATTTTTATAATTAAAAAAAAAAAATCTCACGTAACCCTTGGCATACCTTCAAGTACCCCCAGGGGTACTTGAAGAACCCATTTGAGAACCACTGCACTAGGACGCAGAGTAGTTCTTTTTTTCCCTCTTTTTTTTTTTGTATTTACGTTGATTCAATATTTAGAATGCATTGGAAAAACATCCATCCATCATGTCTTTCGTAATGATTGTGAACGATAGGCAAAATTCCAAAAGAAGTTCAAGCCCCCTTTAATACTGTGGCCACTGTAACATATACAGTACATTAAAACAGTACCACTGTGGTCGAATACAGGAAAATACAACACTGTACTTTAATCATATGAATATTTGGCTTACCACTAGTCGCCTTCCGCCCGATTGTATCTGAGATAGGCGCCAGCGCCCCCCGCGACCCCACAAGGGAATAAGCGGTAGAAAATGGATGGATGGATAGTTGGAGACCGTGTCCCACAAGTGGCAGAGCCGTGTATAGCGTGAGTATGGACAACGCTGTTTCAGAGTTTGCCTCAAACATGGCACCCTGTAGTCATGTGAGGGACTTTTGACCAATCAGAGAGAGTATGGCCAGACAATCTCTTAAATAAACACAGTTTGAGAACCACTGGTCTAGATAATATATACTGAATATGTGTCGGTGTAAATTTCTATCCAGTCATTTTTATAACCTGATTTTTGAGTCTGTCTAGAAGATGTTAGTTTGTAGAAGTATTCCTTGATTGAAAATAAAGCCACTTCCCACCTGCTCTCAAAATGTATCTTTTAAAAAATGCACACTGTTTAAATATATAACTTATTGTCGTCACCGCTATTTTCTGCCCAGATACCTTCGAAAATAAACTTAATAAACATTGTGTAGATTCACTAGGTCACAACAATAGATACACTTGCACACTTGCCAATTGATACAGAGTCGCATCAAAAACAGCTGCTTTTAGCAGCACTTATGTCACTGACTGTCAAACGTCGCTGTTATTGTGTGCATGCCACCATCATATGAAAATAATACTGTATCCTCCCTTTTTGTGTTTCCTTACAGCCTGAGCTCCTCCCCCTCTGGCTGAAAGCTTTACTTAATGTCCAAATAAGTACATCCGCCTCGCTGTGATGTCAGAACGCAGCCAGACTGCAAAACCCCGCTAACCTGCAAACTCTAGCACGAGTATACAACATTTATAAGTCAGAGAAGACTGAATTCATCATTAGTGGAGTGGAGTGGTAATTGGGTTTTTGGCGATCGTAACGTTGTAAATTGAATAATGCAGACACGTTTGTTACTGGATACTTTCTAATACGCTTCAGCTTTGGAGACTTTGTATTCGCAGGTAACACGCAACTATAGTTATTTGTTAATTGTTTATATTGACAAATGTGCTGTTTTAGAGGTCAATATTGTTCAATTAAGGACACTGATTACATATATCTAGCTATTGTGTGCTTAGCTTTTGTCCATCCATCCATTTTCTGTCGCTTATTGCCTTTGGGGTCACGGGGGCCGGTGGTGCCTATCTCAGCCACAATCGGGCGGAAGGCGGGGTACACCCTGGACAAGTCGCAACCTCGTCGCAGGCTTAGCTTTTGTGTAGATGCTATCTTCTAGTAGCCTATAGCCTACCATGTTTACCCTTTGAAAATGACTTGACTAAAATACAAGAAAAGACCAACCCTTTGTGCTTATTGGAGGACATTTAGATGTTGACTGGCTGTCCCAACTTTGCACGCTGCAATACTGTTAATGTCAGAGATTTTCTATACTAGTCGATACATGTTTTTTTGCATACATTGGAACAATATCAATATCAACTCTGGACCCCTCTAGATTCACCAACGTCCCAATTAAGTAGTATAAGTCGGGGTAAATAACCATGTAGCTGCATTTACTAGTCACTGCAAATGGTCCACGTAACGTCTGTATTGAATTAACAGCCAAAAATCTTGTATTGTCGCCGGGTGGGTTGGCTACAAAGTCTAATAATTATTAGGGTCTCTAATTAACGGCAGGTCGAAAAACAATGGCATTAACAGTTGGGGCAGCATAATTAATCGTCTTTCAATTTCAGCTTCCCATGATCATAAAAATATTGTAATCAAAAAAAATTATTATTGGGCTGCGCTAAGTGCATGTTGATTCCTGAGCTTGTAACAGTGAAACGGATGAGATTGCATATGAGTGGGAAAGAAAGTGCACGTCCACTTGAAGTTTGGGATGTCACCACTGTGACATCCCAAACTTTTACTTGAGACAGAGCTATAAAAGGCCTAATCAAAATAAAAGTTTGGTATTTCCGCGTTATTGTAACCACGGACAGAGTCACAGAATTGCCCAACAAAATGTAATCTGCTGTTAAATGCAGAAATTGACATAGATTTGATTAAAATGCTGTCATTGTGGGGAGAGTAAGTATTTGTTTGGGAAAATAATGTGTCCGGGACCGCTCATTTATACACGTCCTGAACTAAACAATGTCGAGACGGCCACTGGAAACAGCAACTAAACTGCGAAGCTAAAGCTAGCAAGAACAATCCATACACTCTCAACACATCTCATCTGCATGTGTTGTTGTGAACGACATCATCGATGTGAGGTCAATGTACAAATATGAACAGTACACCCCCCCACACACACACATACACGCACAATAACAATGCTGTGCCAATCATAAAACGCTTTAACAAAAGTACCGTACACAAGCATATGTACTTATTGATACGTTTACAAAATATTTTATGCTTTGACTTAAAATATTTCCAAAGATGTATTGCACCAGTATATGTGAGGATTTTTACATTTTATAAAATGGTATTTATGACACAAGAAGCACTGTAAAATTAGTGTAAAAGGTTAAAAAACGGAATAAGAAAATATTAAAATGGAAAAACTAGATGTTATTTTGATATCTTGCTATTTTTGTTGTTGTTACTATTGTTATCACTTGTTTATTTGTTACTTATTTATATTTGTTGTTCTATTAAATTACCGTATTTCCGCCGGGGCGCTAATTAATTTAAAACCTCTTCTGACTCCTGCGCTTACCAAAGGCATGCGGTAAAAGTAAGCATGCGCTAATTATTTTAAAACCTCTTCTTACTCCGGCACTTACCAAAGGCATGCAGTAAAAATTTGAGTGTGATGTAAGCTTGGACCTTAAATCCTACTGAATAACTCTCAATCTTCTTCCCTGTATGCGATTTCAAATTACCGGTATTGAAATCAGCCTCCTCCATTTTGAAAATGATGACAGGGGAAGTGTCACTCGTGACGACACGAGTTTGACCAGGCGGTAATACTAAGCATGCGCTAATTATTTTGCGAAGCGAGTTTGACCCGGCACTAATTCAAGGCAGGCGCATACTATATGCCCTGCGGCAATTCAAGGAAATACGGTATATTTAAAGTTGACTTTTGGTGGTACAATAAATACGCATGTTCTCAAATTAATGAATAATCGTGTTATTAATCATGATTTCAATAGCAATCAAAATAATGTTGATTATTAATCATTATTTGCCATAATTGTTCAGCCCTAAGTGTTAGGCAACCTTCTGATTTAGTTTTGTTGTAACTCCAAAAGTTTAAGTCTTGAGTAGTCAGCATTTTTACTTCAAGCATGTTCCACTTGGAGTATTGTTGTTTGCAATCAACTCATGATTGCTGGCTGAGCAGTCGTCAACATAGCTCGTGTGTAAAACTAAAGTACTTTTTGCGTTGCAGTGCTGTGCAGGTTTTGACGGTGCCATGGTGCCAATGAAAGAGCAGAAGAACCCCCTGGATAGCGTTGCCAATGAGGCTGTAAACCTGCTGTGGAATCTCTGGTAAGCCGGTCTGCTGAATTCATTTCCCCCGCATTCTTGTTCACGGCAGGAGGGAGAGTAGGGACCTGAAATATTTCAACGACTGTTGCCTCATTCACATGTCCACCTTGTAGTCATTCAAGTTGTGTCCTTTTTAGCGAGAGCAGCAACCAGGCGCTGTCTTTGTTCAACAAGTCGGGTCTCCTGGACGTGGTGGTCCAGTGTCTGGAGAGACACCCGCACAATGTGGAGCTGGCCACATCTGCAGGTGGGTGATACCAAGAGATGTTCTTCCAGTGACCACACCTTCATTCATTTAACAGCTTGAAACTGACTTCTGGTCTTCCATCTTGCAGCCCATTGTTTACACACTGTGACAGAGGACAACCCCGAGCTTCTATGTAGCATCAACTGTGCTGTGCACGGAGCCCTGGACAGCGTGCTCTTGTCAAATCAGTCCAGCTTGGCACACACCCTCCTCAAGACGTTGGCGTCAGGTACTTTTGCCCCTTGATTTAGTAACATATTGAATTGGGTAGATTACCTCGAATGCTTTAACCACAGTTGAGGCGTTGCTTGACTTGCAGACATATT
The DNA here is from genome assembly GCF_033978795.1 of Nerophis ophidion. Lineage (NCBI taxonomy): Eukaryota > Metazoa > Chordata > Actinopteri > Syngnathiformes > Syngnathidae > Nerophis > Nerophis ophidion. The sequence goes on from NC_084612.1 coordinate 6,604,289, forward strand.
ATTTGCAATGTTAATGAAATTTTACTCTATGACTGTCTTTTATCACTTGCTCATTTGTTAACAAGTAAAGATGAAGACAGAATTATTAGCCCTTTCATTTTTTTTTATTTCCCAAGTGCTGGTGCAATGCAGAGCAATGCCGTTTGTTTTTTTTAAACACATTTCATGTCAAATGTTATTTTTTTTTCTCCTCAAAACAAATAACCAATCAATCCATCTATCCATTTTCTACCCTTGTCCCTTTCGGGGTCCAATACGAAGGTCCTGAGTAGTTCTGAGTTCAATCCCGGGCTCGGGATCTTTCTGTGTGGAGTTTGCATGTTCTCCCCGTGACTGAGTGGGTTTCCTCCGGGTACTTCGGCTTCCTCCAACCGCCAAAAACATGCACCTGGGGAGAGCTTGATCGGCAACACTAAATTGGCCCTAGTGTGTGAATGTGAATGTTGTCTGTCTATCTGTGTTGGCCCTGAGATGAAGTGGCGACTTGTCCAGGGTGTACGCCGCCTTCCGCCCGAATGCAACTGAGAAAGGCCCACAAAACTATATATCAAATCAAAATAAACATGTATTAGTAAAATAAATACAGGCAAGTATACATAGTTCTCACAGTCGATTAACCCATCCCATGATGCTTTGCGCGCTGCCATTTTTAGAGGCAAGCTTTCATTGTTTACTCGCTTCGCTTCATTCCACTGCACAAAACCGGTATCAGTAATCTTACAAAACCAACGCAAATGACCAGTAAACCACCAAAGAAGCAGTATAGAGATGGTTTCTATAAACAAACGATACGAAGATACGACACCAAGACAAAAAACATCGGTATCGATCCGTACAAAGTTTGTAAAACTAAAATGGCTGCTGACCACAAATGCCTTCCTGCTATAACATACATAGACATTCTAAATTATCTGGTTTGTTCCAAGAGTGCTTATACCAGGGGTAGGGAACCTATGGCTCTAGAGCCAGATGTGGCTCTTTTGATGACTGCACCTGGCTCTGAGATAAATCTTAGCTAACATTGCTTAAAACGGTAGGTAATGAATAATTCCGCTCGTAATCACAGTGTCAAAAATAACGTTCAAAATATAAAACATTCTCATGCATTTTAATCCATCCATCCGGTTTCTACCACCCCTGTTCAAAAATTCGCATTAACGGAAAGAAGTATTTTATTTATTGTTGGTTAGCTTCAGAATAACAATGTTATTAAAAAGAATAAGAGACTTATTATACTCTAAAAATGTTGGTCTTACTTAAAAATGCACGCATTTAGTTGTATTCAGTCTTAAAAAGAAATATTATATGGCTCTCACGGAAATACTTTTTAAAATATTTGGCTTGTGTGGCTCTCAGCCAAAAAGGTTCCCGACCACTGGCTTATACTATGGAAGAGTTAAAGGCTTTCAAATCACTCGAGGCTTACAACCAGTTTGTGAATGGTTGGGTGAAAGATGTGTACAGCATGACGACCAAAAATTCAAGTCTGGTATTTAGTTTTTTGGAAAATGTATTCACATGATAGTCAATGGTTTAACTTCCAGAAATTTTCATTTATAAGTATTAAACAGGGACTTACTAAAACAAAGACTAAACACAACTTTGTTAAAAAGTAAACAAATGGTGAAGACTATATTGAGTGTTGACTGCGTAGCTTTAACATATGAATTGGCCTGCTACATTCAGTTAAATGGCACAACAGATCCACACATATTTGTCAAAGCACAAGCAACTGTTGCAATTTTGTCAATCTGTATCGTGTACTGACTACTGGTGTACATATTTAAATGGTCCTCAAATGGATTTGAATCAGAAGATTAGACATAACCTGCGTTTTCTGGGCTTGTAAAAAAATAATACCCTAGAATTAGTTTGAATATGAGAAAAATAAAATTGCCTAAAACGTTGGCTTACCTGTAACAACATGATCTGAACATATCTTCGATGACTGGGAGGGCTCGTCTTTCGTATTTATGCTGGCTAACCATGCCCTTCGCCGATCTTCGCTTATTTTCTGGGTTAGTTAGCCTTCGTAGCTAAAGAATCCACGTTTGACTGAACTTTGGCGGCGATTAGTGCCCCCATTAACCCAACACAAAACTACCATATTGTGTGCTTTTGGCTACCTGCATGACGATTGTTTGCCTTTCAAAATGTCGTACGACCCTTCGTGACCCGGATGAATGACGTCACATGAAAAGCATGTATTGACATTAAGCCACAGACAACTGCACTCTTGAATGGCCCCAACACGGTGCAGCAATACACAAAAGCAGACAAAATGCTCATCAACTTCCTGTTTATCATGTACAGTAAAGGCCAAAAGTTTGGACACACCTTCTCATTCAATAGGTTTTCTTTATTTCTATGACTATTTACATTGTAGATCGTCACTGAAGGCATCAAAACTATGTATGAATACGTAGAGTTATGTACTAAACAAAAAAAAGGTGAAATAACTGAAAACCTGTTTTATATTGTAGTTTCTTCAACATGGCCACCCTTTGCTCTGATTACTGCTTTGCACACTCTTGGCATTCCCTCTGAGAATTGTTTTTCACTTCACAGGTGTGCATGAAACCCCAAATAGTCCGCACAGAAGATTTGATTCGATCTTTTCACAAATTACCAAAAACAAAGTATTAAAAATTTCAGTCCAATAACTGCACAGGAAAGGGCAAAGCCAAAATATATGCATTAAGTTAGCTGGAGATCGATCACATAATATCAATATTCTATCTTAGCCAGCCAGACAGACCTTGGTATACAGTAAGTACAAAAAAGGATAAAAACATTTAAAAAGAATGGCCTGCATAAAGCCCCGACTTCAATCCAATCAAGAAACTTTGGGCAGAATTGAGCAGAATTGAAGACCAAAGTATTGGAGGAGACCATCAAATCTTGCGGAGCTTTAGAGTTTTGCCAGAGAAGAATGAGCTGGGATTGCTCAGGAGGTGTTTGTCTGTAAGACTTGTGGAAAACTGTGACAAAAGATTGTAGGCTGTTCTCCAGTAAAAAGGACACACAATTACCTATTAGCATCAAAGAATCTAATAATTACGACTCAGGTTATTTTTGTTTTTTGTCAAATAACTTTGTTCCTGTGTGCAAAGAAAAATATCTAATGCATCCAAAATGAAAGTAGGATGCTTGGAAAAGCTCTGTTTAAACTGCACTGCAGCACCTGGAAAATACTTGAAAACAAAAGAAATATTCATGGGAGGGCTAATAATTCTGTCCTCAACTGTATATTGGACAAAAAACACAGCAACCGAACCAATGTTGTAATTGGGAACGTGTCGATCGATCACTATCGGACCGTTTTCTTTGAAAAAGTAATCGCCCTCGTCGATTAATGCCTTTTAATGTCGATCGCAAGCTCAGGTCCTTCTGGCTGAGACTGTATGTGTTTTAGCAGCTAACAGCTAAGAATGTGTCTCCTTACAAAGTGATTGTTGGAATGGTTTGAATGTTGAAGAGCTAAAGCTGAACTGAAATGGTAGTGTACTGTACAAAGCGTCACAATACGAAAGTCGTTAGTTCGATTCCGGGCTCGGGATCTTTCTGTGTGGAGTTTGCATGTTCTCCCCGTGACTGCATGGGTTCCCTCCGGTACTCCGGCTTCTTCCCACCTCCAAAAACATGCACCTGGGGATAGGTTGATTGGCAACACTAAATTGGCTCTAGTGTGTGAATGTGAGTGTGAATGTAGTCTGTCTATCTGTGTTGGCCCTGCGATGAGGTGGCGACTTGTCCAGGGTGTACTGCGTCTTCCGCCCGAATGCAGCTGAGATAGGGTACAGCATCCCCCGCGACTCCAAAAAGGGACAATTGGTAGAAAAAGGATTGATGTACAAAGGGTTAGAACAGTGGTTCTCAACCTTTTTTCAGTGATGTACCCCCTGTGAACATTTTTTTAATTCAAGTACACCCTAATCAGAGAAAAGCATTTTTGATTGAAAAAAATAGATAAAGAAGTAAAATACAGCACTATGTCATCAGTTTCTGATTTATTAAATTGTATAACAGTGCAAAATACTGCTCATTTGTAGTGGTCTTTCTTGAACTATTTGGAAAAAAAGATATGAAAATAACTAAAACCTTGTTGAAAAATAAACAAGTGATTCAATTATAAATAAAGATTTCTACACATAGAAGTAATCATCAACTTAAAGTGCCCTCTTTGGGGATTGTAATAGAGATCCATCTGGATTCATGAACTAAATTCTAAACATTTCTTCACAAAAAAATAAATCTTTAACAGTATTTATGGAACATGTCCACAAAAAATCGAGCTGTCAACACTGAATATTGCATTGTTGTTGTTTTTTTCACAGTTTATGAACGTACATTCATATTTTGTTGAAGTCTTATTCAATAAATATATTTATAAAGGATTTTTGAATTGTTGCTATTTTTAGAATATTTTTTTTAAATCTCACGTACCCCTTGGCATACCTTCAAGTACCCCCAGGGGTGCGTGTACCCCCATTTGAGAACCACTGGGTTAGAAGGTTGAAATAGTGTAAAGGTTAAAAACGGCTTGAAAGGTGAAGAGCAGAAGTAAGTAAAAGGACACAGCAGCAACAGAGCTAATGTTGTACTAGCAGCATGGAGCAAACTGCGGCAATGAGGTCATCGTAAACAACAATTGATGTAGCAGTTAATTTAGGCACAAATAGTCGGCTGCCTCAACAGGCTGCTGTAGGAACCAAAAGGCATGGAGTTGAATTGTAGCATTCCTGTTCAGGAACGCTGTGGAACGTGAAGGGAAGCCTTCCTACCGCCCGCCAGGCTCAGACCCTCTCTGCCGTGCTCGCCACCCTGGCCCAGTGCCTAGATCTGGACGCAGGAGAACTCATCCCTCAACTTCGACAAGCGCAAGAGGTACGCTTCAGCTCGTCGGGTATGGAAGAGCAAGCGAAAGGAGAGCAAGCTGCCGTGGATGAGATGGATGACGGCGAGGATGGAGCGCAAGATCTAAAAAACGAAAAAGATGAAGACGACTATTCCGATCTCTTGCCTGTAAGTAGCGGGTCTGTTACTTTTACCTTTACGCTTTGGTCTGCTTAGAAATTAACATTTGCCTGATCTGACTTTTAAAGATGTCAAAAAAGGCTTAAAAACAACACTGCTTAGTCTGTAGACTTTGTGCACAAAAACAAAGATCCTCTAAGACAGTGGTTCTCAACCTTTTTTCAGCGATGTACCCCCTGTGAACATTATTTTAATTCAAGTACAAAGCATTTTTGGTTGAAAAAAATAGAGAAAGAAGTAAAATACAGCACTATGTAATCAGTTTCTGATTTATTCAATTGTACAACAATGCAAAATATTGCTCATTTGTAGTGGTCTTTCTTGAACTATTTGGAAAAAAAGATGTAAAAATAACTAAAAACTTGTTGAAAAATAAACAAGTGATTCAATTCTAAATAAAGATTTCTACACATAGAAATAATCATCAATTTAAAGTGCCCTCTTTGGGGATTGTAATAGAGATCCATCTGGATTAATCAACTTTATTCTAAACATTTCTTCACAAAAAAAAAAATCTTTACCATCAATACTTATGGAACATGTTCACAAAAAATCTAGCTGTCAACACTGAATATTGCATTGTTACAATTTTTTTCCACAGTTTAGGAACTTACATACATATTTTGTTGAAGTATTATTCAATAGATACATTTATAAAGGATTTTTGAATTGTTGCTATTTTTAGAATATTAAAAAAAAAATCACATGTACCCCTTGGCATACCTTCAAGTACCCCCAGGGGTACGCGTACCCCCATTTGAGAACCACTGCTCTATAAAACAGGAGTGATCTGCTGTTTTAAGGAACCCAGTGCAGAAATGCTACACAAAGATCCCTTACATGCCAGAAGCATTCTATAAATCTGTTAGCGTTTATAGTAAAAAAAACACTTGTCAAAGATCCCTTATATGACAGAAACGCTGTTGTTTTTGCGGATCTACTACAAACATAGTCAAGGATCCTCCAAATGACACAGGGTTCTCTTGTTGATTTTTAGGACCTAGGCAATACAGTAAAAAAAATCCTCCATATGATAAGGACAGAACACTTGTTATTAAGGACCAGCCAAACCACAAGTCGATGATTTTCTATATTTGGAGTACCTACTACAAATATTAAAGTCAAAGATCCTCCAAATCACAGAAATATTTAGCTGTTTTTGGGGACTAATGCAAAAACGCTAGTAAAAGATGAAATGATGGGGTGTTTTGCATTTTTTAGGATTCACTACAAAAATAGTTAAAGATCCGCAATATGACACAAGTGATGTGCTGTTTTTAAGGACCTGCATTAAACACTAGTCAATAATCCTCAATGACGGGAGGGTTTTCCTGTTTTTGAGGACCTATTATTAAAATGCTAGTCAATGATCCACTATACATGATCAAATTATTTGGCTGTTTTTGAAGCCCTAGCACAAAAACGTTGGTCAAATATTCTCTACTACATAAAAGAGTTAAATATCCTCAATATGAAGTGTTGTGCCTTTTTTTAAGGACCTGCAAAAAAGGTTGGTCCAAAGATCCTCTAAATATATGCTGTTTTTGAGGACCTACCATAACATTCTAGTCAAGGTTCCAGTATATATCACAGGAGGGTTTTGCTGTTTTTAGAGCCTGGTACACAAAACGCTGGTCAAAGAATCTCTATGTGACAGGAGGACTTTACTGTTTTACGTACTTCCTAAAATCTTAGTCAATGTTAGGAACAGTATGAATGGAGTGCACTGCTGTTTGTGGGGATACTGATCAGTAGGGCTGCAACGATAAGGTGACATAAAATTTGTCGCAAACAATAATACTTGTCAATAGTCGCTATGTCATCACCCGTGTTTTCTGGGCGGAAGCGGGTCCGTATCGCCACTTGCAAAAACATGGCCAGTGATAACATGTAAAGTGTGAGGATGTTTCATCTAATTCTTGTTAAAAACATGAATACCTTGCTCATTTTGCAAAGCAGACCTTGTTTTTGTTGCAGCTAATCTGTGATACGTGAGCATTTAAAGCGGAGACATGATGTTGGACATTCGGAGGGACGATGCAGTCTCAACCTCTGTAAGAATGTTATCTTATGCCTTGCTCGCTAGCTAACGAGTAGGGGTGAGGGAAAATATCGATTAGAATCCGAATGAATCGAATACGTTGTGCGATTCAGAATCGATTGTCATTTTAAAAATTTATTTATTTATTTATTTATTTTTAATTTTTTTAATCAATCAAACAAAACACTACACAGCAATATCATAACAATGCAATCCAATTCCAAAACCAAACCTGACCCAGCAACACTCAGAACTGCAATAAACAGAGCAATTGAGAAGAGACACAAACATGACACAGAACAAACCAAAAGTAGCGAAACAAAAATGAATATTATCAACAACAGTAGCAATATTAGTTATAATTTCAGCATAGCAGTGATCAAAATCCCTCAGTTACATTATCATTAGACATTTATAAAAAATGTAAAAAAAGAACAATAGTGTCACAGTGGCTTACACTTGCATCGCATCTCATAAGCTTGACAACACACTGTGTCCAATTTTTTCACAAAGATAAAATAAGTCATATTTTTGGTTCGTTTAGTAGTTAAAACAAATTTACATTATTGCAATCAGTTGTTAAAACATTGTCCTTTATAATTATAAAAGCTTTTTTTTTTTAAATCTACTCCTCTGCTAGCATGTCAGCAGACTGGGGTAGATCCTGCTGAAATCCTATGTATGGAATGAATACAGAATCGTTTTGAATCTTAAAAATATCGTTTTTGAATCGAGAATTGCGTTGAATCGCAAAAATCGAAATATTATCTAATCGCGACTCCCAAGAATCGATATTGAATTGAATCGTGAGACACCCAAAGATTCGCAGCCCTAACAACGAGTGTGAGACAAAGTTTTGTGAAAAATAACTATCGTTTTATCCAAAGTCAGCCAGATCAACTTTGTCTACATCAATTCAAGTATGTTTTTTAAAGCAGCTTCAATTTGCATTGCTGTAAAAAAGCGCACAAGAACAAACGCAAACCGCTCGCGTGCACAAACACAGGGTCAGACAGGCACCAATGCGGAGGTATCATAAGAATAAAAATACAATCAATTAAATAGCCAACATGTTAAGAATTTATTGAATATATAATTCTACACATTGAGTGTATTGGAGCAGTGGTTCTCAACCTTTTTTCACTGATATACCCCCTGTGAACCTTCAATACAAGTACCCCCTAATCACAGCTAGGCATTTTTGGTTGAAAAAATTCAGTTTCTGATTTATTAAATTGTATAACAGTGCAAAACATTGCTCATTTGTAGTGGTCTTTCTTGAACTATTTGGAAAAAAAGATATAAAAATAACTAAAAACCTGTTGAAATATAAACAAATGATTCAATTATTAATAAAGATTTCTAAACGTAGAAGTAATCAACTTAAAGTGCCCTCTTTGGAGATTGTAATAGAGATCTATCTGGATTCATGAACTCAATTCTAAACATTTCTTTACAAAAAAAGAAATCTTTAACATCAATATTTATGGAACATGTTCACAAAATATCCAGCTGTCAACACTGAATATTGCATTGTTGCATTTCTTTTCACAATTTATGAACTTACATTTATATTTTGTTTAAGTATTATTCAATAAATATATTTATAAAGGATTTTTGAATTGTTCCTATTTTTAGAATATTAAAAAAAAAATTCACGTACGCCTCCGTATACCTTCAAGTACCACCAGGGTTACGCATACCCCCATTTGAGAACCACTGTATTAGTGTGCTAAACCTGCCAAGAGTTTAAGGGGAACTGCACTTTTTTGTAAATTTTGCCCATTGTTCACAATCATTATGAAAGACATGACAATGGATGGAGGGTTTTTTTTATGCATTCTCAATATTAAATAAAAGTCAATTAGAGCCAAGGAGAGCTCCACTATTCCGCCCATAACATCCGATAAATAACGATTCAAAAAGCACCAACAATGTTCAATTTACATTTCTTGAATACTTATCAAGCGTAGGAGCCTAAATGCTGTTTAAGTTAATTTACATTTTATGGAAGGTGCTTTATGTTTACTCAGCCAAAAGGGGACTATTTACTTTATTTGTATAATACAAAAATGTGTATATTGAATGCGTAGAGTAATTATAAGGCTCACTTTATTTGTAATTATTACATATCTCTAAATAATTTGATGACTTAACTGTTTTAATTGCATATATGGCAGAAGGATCTGTTGTGTAAGATGTTTTTTGGACGCAAGGTGTTATGGGTAATGGCAGTCAGGTGTGGTGGAATCGAGCCACACAGTTTTTTTGACCTCACTCTTACTTTTTCTAACTCTTTGTTACTTTAACAAACCAGCTTTATTTTGCCATTCATTTGGTCCCACATCGTTATTGTTTTACGTTTTTGAAGGATTGAATTGATAAGTAAACTATACAAAACGAAGAGGAGCATTTGGCGTTTTGTTTGTTGTTGCTGCAGCAAGCTGAGCAGGAGAAAGTAGAGGAGCGTCAAGCTAAGGCTTCATTAGGAATCTACACCAAGTATTAGTAATGTTATTATAAGCTCTAACGCAGACAAACTATTTATAGCGCCGACGTAATTACTTCCGTGTGACCATATGTTTACCTCATCGTGCGGTCTGCTGTTTCTTCACTTCCCTGCTCCCTTTAAGTTTTTTGTAAAACATCAATCATGTGTCTCACCTGGACATGAGACGTCTATGTAGGTAATCTGACAAGTTGGGACACTTTAACAGCCAACGACAAGAAAAGTATGATTTCTTTTAAATGGACAACATTTTAATAGTCATTTTAATGTTTGGAACAACTGAATGAGCTGCACAGTTACAGTACCGTATTTTCCGCACTATAAGGCACACCGGATTAAAAGGCGCACCTTCAATAAATGGCCTATTTTAAAACTTTGTTCATATATAAGGCGCACCACATTATAAGGCGCATAGAATAGACACTACGGTAGAGGCTGGGGTTACGTTATGCATCCCGTAGTTGCGAGACCTGTTGTGGCTTATTTTTGGTCCATATATAAGGCGCACCGGATTATAAGGCGCACTGTCAGCTTTTGACAAAATTGGAGGTTCTTAGGTGCGCCTTATAGAGCGGAAAATACGGAAATAGATACTTATGAATGAATTTGTCATCTTTGTTGTTGGTAGGCTCACACCTAAAATAACTTAAGCATTTAGAAGTCGATGGGGGGAAGCTAATATGTGTACGCTTCATTATCCGACTAAACGTTAAGATAATCGTTGACTGATTAAGATAATCGTTGACTGATTGACTATCAAAATAATCAATAGTTGCAGCCCTACTGATGAGCAATTTGAGGAACAAATCCATCCTGCAGCTCAAACCAGCCTTGGCGAACTTGGGTTCAGGGGGCACAAGAGCGGGTGGGAAGCAGAGTCTGCCCTCTTTGGCAGGTCCACAGGGACAAGTACCTCGACATGCGAGACACAAATGTCCCCGTCAGCTCAGTCAAAGTCACAACCCCAAGTAAGCAAACAAGCTGATGTTTGCCACGCTGCAGCACAAAGCCTGAATATCTATTCAGGCTGCCTGGTGTTGTGTGTCAGCGTCTCACACACACACACACACTCGCACTGACGGTTATGTTTTAATTGGCTGAACAATCCCAGTCAGTCTGCGGCTTGCGATAGCGGTTGTTTGTCTTTGCCAAGTTGTTGACTCGCTTGTTTGTGTCCAGAGGGAGAAGGAGGAACTGCGGGAGGCGGCGGCCTTGCTGACAGCCCAGCAGACGTCTCTGGAGATCATCGTCAACATGTGCTGTTCTGACGGTGAGCGTTGAGGCCTCACGGCCCCGGGCCCCGCTACCCCGGCGACACAATTGTGTTTGACATAGCCACCCATTTTTTATTTTTTTTTATTTCCATCGGGTTCAACAAGACATTGACACATTCTTGGAAGAAAGGTGTAACGGACATATACTGTACTGTATCATGACCCGATATTGTACATGTCGCCTGTTCAGATCCGTCTGACGACGAGTGGGAGGAGTCGTCGAGCAGCGACGAAAGCGAAACGGCTGCAGATGAATTCTCCAATCCCATGTCTCCACTGTGTTTGTCGGCTGAGGTTCACGGGGCCCTTATCAACCACAACATCCCCCAAAAGGCAAATACGAAGTTCCAGATTCATACTGATGCGATACGCCAGTGTAACTTTCAAGAAATTGTACCATAGAAAGGAAAGTTTACTGAGAGTAGTCAGTGTACAGCTTTATTAGCAGTATGGATTTACTTCCACTGAAAATGAGTCAACAGTCATTATTGTCTAAATCCATCCATCCATCAATTCTCTACCGCTTATTCCCTTCGGGGTCGCGGGGGGTGCTGGAGCCTATCTCAGCTACAATCGGGTGGAAGGCGGCGTACATCCTGGACAAGTCACCACCTCATCGCAGGGCATTATTGTCTAAATCGAATAATAATTATCAGGTTATGGTGGTGATCCGAGTGCTACTGGCACTAGGAGGCACAGCAATTCATTAAAGGGCAGATTGGTCTATTGCTTGTATTACTACGAAAGTCAAATATAGTGGTGGTCAAACAAGCCAAAATGGCTGTTTTGAAGCATACCTAGTGCGAACTATCTGAGTACGAAAGGGGCCTAGATCCTGCAAAAAGTAGATACGAGCAAAAAAAAATTCTAACTATGCAATGGAATAGATCCCTATACTTTATCCAAAAAATATTTCACTTTTTGCACATAAAATATCGTACTCTTCTGCCTTTTTTGATTACCTCTCGAGGAACTCTAAAGAGACGTTTATCCTTTTCGTGACTGAACCGTTCATCCAGACGAAAACAACGCGAGCATAGAGCATTTTTCTTTGAGAAAGGCGACTAGTACCCTTTGAAAACAGACGCTGGCTGGACCACCACGCATATTTAATGAGCCGGGATGTGACGTCATGTAAATCCAAGCAATGAAGAGAGCATGGCCAACGAAGAAACAGGCGCCATGGCTGCTGCCAAGGACGTGTGTGACTGTGGCTCGATGCATGCATGCAATTGCTTTCATTTTGACATACCTTTTTCTGATGAAATATGCCATTAATCAATCAATCAAAGTTTCTTTATATAGCCCTTAATCAAAAGTGTCTCAAAGAGCTACACAAGCCACAGCATCACCTTCGGCTCAAATCCCACATCAGGGCAAGAAAAACTCAACACAATGGGCACAATGAGAAACCTTGGAGGGGACCGCAGATGTACCCACCCCCCGCCCCTTGTTTTCTCTCCAGGTTGCTGGGAAAGTGATGTAAAATCTTTCCACAATTCTTGCAGGTAGAGCAGCACCAAGCTGCACAACAGGGCATTTTTCCATGTCGAAAAACTAACTTGGAAGCGACCCAAACATCGGAAAGTTGATAGCAGTCATGGCGCCTTGTAGTCACATGAGTGCCTTTTGACCAATCGAAATCACCAGAAACCGAGTTGGCCATACTCTCTCTATACACTACTCTGTTACAGGCCCCTATAATATTATTTGACTAGTTATTTTTTCTATGAAAAAAAAAAAAAAAAACCTTTTGTTTTTGTTTTTTTACTGACGCCTGATCCATTTTTAGAATTTTGAAAGCTTTTGATCAGCTAATGTCACATGTTTAAATTAGTAAAATAACTCCTTATTCGAATTCATATTAATGGACAACTATGACATTTGATCAAAAGGCTGTCAAATGGTTAAACTAAAAAATAAAAAAAAGTTAACATGTTTGCTATTTTAGGTTAGGGCTGAAGTTGATTTGTGAGATTTGAGCAAAAAAAGTGCAAAAAAATTAAATGTTTTTATGCTCTTCTCCTGGGTGTTTCCCGCCTTCCATCCAAATGGGATAGGCTCCAGCCGCCCCGGGTACTCTGAGAGGGATAAGTGGTAGAAAATGGATGGATGCATGTACATTGCGGCATTGAATAACCGTAAAATAATTGGACAATTAAATGTAAGAAATTAACTTATAAAATCCCCTTAGAGTACCAAATAGAGTGGTTAAACAAGTTGCATCAAAACATAAAGTTCATGCACTTTGGCGTGAGTTTGCATGCAGTTCGGGATGCGTCAGTTTGCAGGGTTTAGCAGTCTGGCTATGTTGGGATGTCACAGCGAGGTGGACGTACGGCAGGGCGAAGCTGGTAGAGTGGGTGTGCCAGTAATCTGAGGGTTACTGGTTCAATCCCCACCTTCTACCATCCTAGTCACGTCCGTTGTGTCCTTGAGCAAGACACTTCACCCTTGCTCCTAATGGGTCCTGGTTTGCGCCTTGCATGGCAGCTCCCGCCGTCAGTGTGTGAATGTGTGTGTGAATGGGCGAATGTGGAAATAATGTCAAAGCGCTTTGGGCTCCTTTTAAAAAGGGGTAGAAAAGCGCTATTCAAGTACAACCCATTTACCATATTTGGACATTATGTCAAGTTCTCAGCCAGATGCAGTCTATGGAAACACAAGATAATTAAGGGTTAAGTAATGTTTTCATATTATACTGGCATGTGCATAATAAAGGCTGCTAAAAAGCACCTTTTTTTTCTGCAGTCTGAATTGATCTGTGAGTGTGTATGTGTACCTATTGTGACCAGGTGAATCTTTATAATGTTAATGAAACTTATTTCTGACCGTGTAAGGAAAAAAAATAGCAGACGCATATTTAAACTGTGTACAATTACAAAAGATTGCACAATACTTTCAGAGAGGGGTGGGGCATGGTTTTATTTGCAATTTGGGAACGCCTCCAAAAATTTGAAAGCAGACTCCAAAACGGGTTTTAAATGTGACAATGGAGCAAAATTTACGGCAAAGCATAACCAACTCATGTTATGTAGACCACAATGTGTTTTAAATATAGACAAACATTGTTTTAGGTCCCCTTCAATATGTTTGTGTGTTGTACATGTTGGTATTTGTTCCATGTAGCGTGTGAGTGACTTAAGAGTTAGTTTATTTATGTTTTGGGTATAAAACGTGACTTACATTACTGTCTAGGAACAGAGCTCGCTTGTGATACATACAAACTGTACACTGACTACTCTGTTTCATTTATAATATCATAAATTGTAGGTAAAATGTGACTGGTGTATCCAGTCCTATTTATTTGTACTTTTGATTGAAGGTGCTGAAAAAGACACAGTTCCCAGCGCGGGGCGCCATGGATGTGTGTCGACAGACTCCCTACTGGGGAAGTCTAGTAAAGAAGTAAACCTTGTTTTTTACATTTCTCCTGAACTTGACTATCTCAATATGATTTATAAAAATACTTTGTTCTATATAATCAACATTGAATTTGTTGTTTTCCTCGGCAGGATGCAGCGGGTTCAGTCGCGGGCTCTGACGTGTCTCCACAGCATCCTGTCCAGCATGGACGCCGACTCCCTGGGAGGAGCGGCGGCCCTGCAGGAGGCGGCGCAGCACCTGTCCTCGCTGGTCTTTGGAGCAGCAGGTACCACGTCTGGCTATGTATTTTATTACTTTAAAGGTCGCAATGAAATGCATGCAAAGATCCACATAGTAATATACAAAAGTGACTTTTTAATTCATAATTTTCCTTAAGCCTGTTTATTAGTAATAAACATTAAGGGTTTCAAAAGAAATATATTTTTGAACGTATGAAGATTTATATTTGTAACAATTCTATCGATTCAAAACAATCAAAAATAGATCTTTCAAAAAACTACCGTATTTTTCGGAGTATTAGTCGCACCTGCCGAAAATGCATAATAAAGAAGGAAAAAAACATATATAAGTCGCACTGGAGTATAAGTCACATTTTTGGGGGAAATTTATTTGATAAAACCCAACACCAAGAATAGACTTTTGTAAGGCAATTTAAAATAAATAAAGAATAGTTAACAACAGGCTGAATAAGTGTACGTTATATGATGCATAAATCACCAACTGAGAACGTATGTTAACGTAACATATTATGGTAAAAGTCATTCAAATAACTATAGCATATAGAACATGCTATATGTTTACCAAACAATCTGTCACTCCTAATCGCTAAATCCCATGAAATCTTATTCGTCTGGTCTCTTACGTGAATGAGCTAAATAATATTATTTGATATTTTACGGTAATTTGTTAATTTCACACATAAGTCGCTCCTGAGTATAAATTGCAACCCCGGCCAAACAATGAAAAAAAACTGCGACTTATAGTCTGAAAAATACGGTGTGTGTATGTATAAGTGTATATATATATATATATATATATATATATATATATATATATATATATATATATATATTTTTTTTTCCTTTCATGTCCTGCCCAGCAATGTAGATGCCCATATTTGCTGTACAGATTTACTTTTATAAAAGAGAAGTGTTGGATACTTCTCTTGATGTCTTATGTGTATTTAAGTTTATTAGATGTTTAGGTAAAATTTTATTAAACAAAACCAGTTTTATTTTAAGTTATATAAACATTTCTCACTCGTTAGTGTGTTTTATGGAGGAGTGTAATTAATCATAGAACTGTCACTCAATGCTATTAAAAAAGTATTGATTCAGAGAATCGGTTCGAATCGAGAGTCGATTCTAAATCTACCCCAAAGAATCAAATCGAATCCTGTGGTGACATAAAATTCACTGCCTTACTAAACAAAAAATGTCATTCTCTATCTTTAAAGGCCAACTGAAACCCACTACTACCGACCACGCAGTCTGATAGTTTATATATCAATGATGAAATATTAACTTTGCAACACATGCCAATACGGCCTTTTTAGTTTACTAAATTGCAATTTTAAATTTTGCGCGTAGTATCCTGTTGAAAACGTCGGTATGATGACGCGTGCGCGTGACGTCTCTGATTGTAGCGGACATTTTTTTCCAGCCCCATCCAAGCCATAAGTAGTCTGCTTTAAACGCATAATTACACAGTATTCTGGACATCTGTGTTTCTGAATCTTTTGCGATTTGTTCAATTAATAATGGAGAAGTCAAAGTAGAAAGATGGAGGTGGGAAGCGGTGTATTGCGGCTGCCTTTAGCAACACAAACACAGCCGGTGTTTCCTTGTTTACATTCCCGAAGGTGAAGCTTTACTATGGAACAGAGCGGTCAAGTGAACATGGATCCCAACCAGGTCAATTGGCAGGTTTCGGTGAGAAAATTGTGGTAATAAGTCGCTTTTACCGTAGACATGTCAAACAGGCAGCTGCGACTCTCTTGCCTCCTCTGTGGCTTCCCTCAGAGACACTGGCGGTCACCACACCCGTGGCCACAACCCTCCGACTTTCAGGTACCATATAATCTCACTACAACACTAGTAGCACAATAAGCAGATAAGGGATTTTCCTGAATTATCCTAGTAAATGTGTCTAATAACATCTGAATCGCTCCCGCTGCCCTGTCTTTTTTTTCTTTTCTTTTTTTCTTTTCTCCTTGTTCTTTACTCTCACTATCCTCATCCACGAATCTTTCATTCTCGCTCAAATTAATGGGGAAATCGTCACTTTCTCGGTCCGAATCGCTCTCGCTGCTGGTGGCCATGATTGTAAACAATGTGAGGATGTGAGTAGCTCCACAACCCGTGACGTCACGCGCAAATCGTCTTCTACTTCCGGTACAGGCAAGGCTTTTTTATTAGCGACCAAAAGTTGCGAACTTCATCGTCGATTTTTTTTCTACTAAATCCTTTCAGCAAAAATATGGCAATATCGCAAAATGATGAAGTATGACACATAGAATGGACCTGCTATCCCCATTTAAATAGGAAAATCTCATTTCAGTAGGCCTTTAAGCTAATGCCAGCGAGTACGACCGGATGTTTTGGACGGATCTTAGCCGACAGACTGCGCTTATCTCAAACCACTCTTAAGTTGAGATACCACTGAACTGTAAAATGGGAATAAACTCGATACAATGATCCATATTGTCACTAGTTTGATGATGGTGTCAAGCAAGACTTATCCCATTTCTGATAAAGCTCTTATGATGTTTTTACTTCCTCACTGTAGAGATCCCTAAAGATGAGGAGTTCCTGGAGTCCGTCATCAGTGCAATGCGCTCCCTTCTGCAGATGACTGCTTCCAAAAACATCCCTCAGGTAATGAGTCATGGTGGAAAATGAACTCCTATTTACTGTTAGTATTACATGTTTGTATTTTTGTAGGTCATAAGCCTGCAGCAGCTGATGAGTCTCAGCGAAGCCGCCGCCTGCTCTGATATCATCAGCGTACGGGTCAACGCTGTCGCCATCTTGGGCATCACCGGCAGCACGCTGGCCAAAGAGAAAGGCTCGGCTGAAAACCTTCAGGTGGCGCTCTGTTTTTTTCTCTGCATATCTTTTTAATACCTCGCTTTTTTTTTTTTGGGGATGTTTTTTTTAAAAGACACTTTTTGTCTATAGATGATCGGTAACGGTCTGCTCCAAGTCGCCACCAAGGACGCCGAGCTGGTGGTCAACGGTGAGGCCCTGGATGCCCTTTTTGACGTGTTCGCGGACGGAGACGAAGCGGAGACGGCGGCGAAGAACATCCAGCTACTTCCTGCTTTGAGGACGCTTCAGCCTGTCTTTAAAGCCAAGGTAGATTTTTCTCTTGTTCTAAATCTACATTGACCTCTATTCATCCTTATTTTGCATTTATATTATCCAGAGGTTTTACATATTTATCGACTAGTGGATCATTAAGATTTATGAGAATTCGGTGGAATTGAGGTGCACCACATGGCTACAATCAGCACAGGTGCTGTTGAATACGCCTGAATTGGTTTTGTGTTTTTTTATTTTTATTTATTACCAGAGCAATTACTGTTTATTTTACACACACCACATTTTTTCACAAATTATAAATAATGACTAATTATATAAATATAATTCTGTACTTATATCTGTAAAATATATGCATATATATTTTAAAAAACTTTATATAAATGTGGCTATTGTTATAGTTATATAGTGTATGATAATAATACCATTATTAGGATAATTTGTATATATATTTTTAAATCTTGATCATTTAGCCATTATTTTATTTATTTGTTCTTTTAATTGTCTGCATCACATACGCTTTTGTATTATTATTGTTAGGAACAAATCAATTTCCCAAGGGCTTTTGCACTGCTGTTGCAGGGTTGCATATGCCGTCATGTCCGTTTTTCTTCTTTGAGGCTTAATTTACACGATGGTCAAGCAGCTTGAGCCTAGCATTAACAACAACTGAGAGTGAGTGTAGAGTTTGAGCAGAAAATGCCATAGTGCTGTTCTGTTCTTGGGTGTTCCAGTCATTCAAATAGAGAGAAAGAAGTGGTTCATAAAGGTAGTAATAAAGTCAGGGAAAAAAACGAAAGTGCGTTGATGGAAATGGCTTTTAAAAATACCAATTTAATCATCTTGTAGATTATAATCGGACCATGCTTGTGTCTGTAGTGATTACTTTGTAAATTGTTTGTTTGAACATTTGATTTGTTTGAGAAACTTTCTGTGATGCAAACAAGTTTATTATGTACTATATAAGTAGTAGTTTGAGAGCAGAACAAAATATAAAGAAAAGACAAAGGATTGCATTAGTTGGTTTTTTTGTGGTTGCTATGCCTGAATATAAATACGAAGACCTGCTTGTGCAAATGAACTAACCTCATGTTAAGTCGTAGTAATGAATATTATAATTGCTGGTGAATACACCGTATTTGCATTGTCCATTTTCATAACAGAAACTAAAAGCTTATGTTTTTGTTGTTGTTGTTGTTGTTGTTGTGCCATAAAGAAAAGTGCTTTATTCGACACAGATGACCACATTATAGCGTCTTTGATGATATTTGTTAGCATCAAGAAGATATCTTGAATAGTATTATTAAACTAGATGACCTAATCTCTCGGAGGCCCAACAGCTTATACTGAATTTTGATATTGCTAGCAAACATTGCTGAACAACAGAGAAATATTTAGCTAAATGAGACAAAATATGAACTTCACAGCATAAAAACAACTGCAGAAGTGCAATGTAGATGACAGACTAATATTTTTTAGTAGGAAATCAACTGCAAACAAACTTATCTTTTTTCTCATTAGCGTCAGGATCACAGCAGGAGGGCACTCGTTATGTCGATCAAATACATTACTTACCATATTTACCGTTTTGAGTATTGCTGAGAAGGTTGTTGTTGTCCAGATGTCTATGGATGTTATGATGCTTTTAATAACCTCCAAAATGATTGGTAGGAGAGAAAAGGGTCGGTAGTTTAATAGGTCTTGTTTCCCTTCTTAGGCCCTGTTATAACCTGAACCATTTTCCATCCTGTTGGTACTGTGTTGCTAGTAAGGAATATGTTAAAAAGTTTGGAAAGAATAGGAGAAAGCTCTGGACCGCAGCTCGTCCAAACTGTGGTCATTTGCCTTTGATGTATCAAGGTCCTGAAGTTTGTTGATGACAATCTTGGGCCAGAACTTGGGGGAAAATATTGACTCTTGTGTCTTAGGTTGCAGTTATGATGGAGCCTTTCCTCTGTCATGGAGATTGGCATTTTTAATAAAACGTATTGTTCAGAAGCATTCCCTATTCTCTAAGTTTTTTATTTTGAAACAACTCTTTTCTAAAAAAAAAAAAATCTGACGTTTGCACAAGCTATTCAGGTGGGAAGACACATTTTTCTGAATATTCCCTGCCAAAACAATGGATTTTTTTTTTTACAGATGTCCGATAATGGCTTTTTTGCTGATATGCCATATTCCGATAATGTCCAACTCCTAATTACCGATTCCGATATCAACCGATACCGATATATACAGTTGTGGAATTAACACATTATTATGCCTAATTTTGTTGTGATGCCCCCCGCTGGATGCATTAAACAATGTAATAAGGTTTTCCAAAATAAATCAACTCAAGATATGTAAAAAAATGCCAACATGGCACTGCCACATTTATTTTGAGGTCACATAGTGCATTATTTTTTTTAACATTCCTCAAAACAGCAGCTTGGAATTTTGGACATGCTCTCCCTGAGAGAGCATGAGGGTGTAGAGGTGGGGGGGACTTTGGAGGTAGCGGGGGGAAGGGGGTGTATATTGTAGCATCTCAGAAGAGTTAGTGCTGCAAGGGGTTCTGGGTATGTGTTCTGTTGTGTTACGGTGTGGGTGTTCTCCCGAAATGTGTTTGTCATTCTTGTTTGGTGTAGGTTCATAGTGTGGCGCATATTTGTAACAGTGTTAAAGTTGTTTATACGGCCACCCTCAGTGTGACCTGTATGGCTGTTGACCAAGTATTCATTGCATTCACTTGTGTGTGTGAAAAGCCGTAGATATTATGTGATTGGGCCGTCACGAGAACGCAGTGCCTTTAAGGTTTATTGGCGCTCTGTACTTCTCCCTACGTCCGTGCACCACTCCGTACAGCGGAGTTTTAAAAAGATATACATTTTACTTTCTGAGACCGATAGCGATAATTTCCGATATTACATTTTAAAGCATTTATTAGCTGATATTATCGGAAGTCCGATATTATCGAACATTTCTAGATTTTTAAAAACTATACAATTGAGAGGTTATTTAGTAATACATAAATTATCATTTTATCATGATACCTCATCGTGGTGGAAAAACGGTCCTTTTATCGTTGATAAAGTACTGACATTTATTAGATTCTGGGTTGACCATTGAAAAGCTAAATTGGACGCCTATGGCACAAACAGTATTATTGTCAACAGTTGGAATAATACCCAG
The DNA here is from genome assembly GCF_033978795.1 of Nerophis ophidion. Classification (NCBI taxonomy): domain Eukaryota; kingdom Metazoa; phylum Chordata; class Actinopteri; order Syngnathiformes; family Syngnathidae; genus Nerophis; species Nerophis ophidion. The sequence goes on from NC_084612.1 coordinate 6,625,028, forward strand.
TGGGATACATTGTGGCCGCCTGTTTGTGATTTTTTATTTTTTATTTTTTTTCCAAAATCTTTTGTCCAAGCAGCTTCGTAAAGCGGGAAGAGACGCCTACAGCCCTCAGCAGCTGTGCGTGCTGAACAACGTCAAAGTCAACCTAAGAAGATTTGTGGGCTACTTGGAGACTGTGGTGAAGAAATGAAAGAGTACACACACATTATTTATTATCATGTTGGGAGCCAACATATGTTTGTGTTTGGTTTTCTTGCTTTATATTGTACATGGAGATGTTTGCTGTGAAGAAAGTGGATTTGATCCTCTTTTAGCAACAAGAGCATGCCCAAGTTGGAAGATGCAGAAGTGAAACTTAGGCTTGCATTTTGTGAGATGACCATCAGAGGGCTAAACACTTTTATTTAGAGAGCACAATTTGTGCTAAAAGTCCTTGTTGGGCCGGCTTCCTCTTTTATAAAGTCTTGATCATGACATGCAAATCAGAAATACACAAATTTATGTGTATTACTGCATAGTTTTAATACAATTGGCCGAGTGTTCATGTTGGGCAAACATGGATCTTTGTATGATACAATAGCTTGTTTTAGGAATAATTAAGTTGTTGGATATGCCTGCAGTTGAATCATTCTGTTTGGAAAAATGGGATGTATAAACTTTATTAACTGACTGAAATTTGTGTTGCTCACTGAAGAGACATAAGTCAGCCTATGTATTTTCTGCTACAACACAGCAGAGCTAAATCTTGTTCATTAAAATGTTGTCCAATAACCTGCTTTTTCCTCCCCAATTATTTGTAATAAAATGTCTTAAAATCGTGTTTCTCAGATTGTGCTGCAAGTACCGCTGGACGTATACAGGAAAATCCGGCATTTTTTTGTACTTTTGATTAGAGATGTCCGATAATGGCTTTTTTGCCGATATTCCGATATTGTCCGACTCTTAATTACCGATTCCAATATAGAATAGAATATAATAAAATAGAAAGTATTTTATTGATCCCTGGGGGAAATTCAGCACCACAGTTCGCTCACAATAAACAATAATAATAATAAATAATATGACATATTTATGTAATATATGAATAATATAAATATATTCTACATTTAAGTGCAGTCAAGGAACATATGCATTATACTGTCTGATGGCTGTCTGTATGAAGGACCTCCTGTGTCGTTCCGTGTTGCATTTAGGGAGTCTGAGCCTTCCACTGAACATGCTCATTCTCTCCGCAAGGTCCGAGTGTAGTGGGTGGGAGGTGTTGTCCATAATGGCTAGGAGTTTTGCTAGACTTCTCCTCTGACACCACCGCTAGAGAGTCCCGCTCCACTCCCACCACATTACTAGCCTTCTCTACCAACTTGTCCAGGCAGTTTGCGTCCCTCACTCTCAGCCCGCTGCCCCAGCAAGCCACGGCATACAAGAAAGTGCTCGCCACCACCGACTCGTAGAACATCTTCAACATCATCAGACGTTGAAGGATCCTAGCCTCCTGAGGAAGTATAGGCGGCTCTGTCCCTTCTTGTAGAGGGCCTCAGCGTGTTTTGACCCATTCAGCTTGTTGTCGATGTGTACTCCGAGGTATTTATAATCCTCAACCATGTCGACATCGACCCCCCTGATGGAAACCGGGGTCGCCGGAGTACTCCTCCTCCTTCCCAGGTCCGCAACCAGCTCCTTGGTCTTCGTCACATTGAGCTGGTGGTGGTTCTTTCCACACCATGTGACAAAGTCCTCCACCGGTGCCCTGTATTCCTCATATCAACTGATATACATATATATATATATATATATATATATATATATATATATATATATATATATATATATATATATATATATATATATATATATATATATATATATATATATATATATATATACACAGTGGTGGAATTAACACATTATTATACCTAATTTTGTTGTGATGCCCCGCTGGATGCATTAAACAATGTAACAAGGTTTTCCAAAATAAATCAACTCAAGTGATGGAAAAAAAATGCCAACATGGCACTGCCATATAAAAGCCACAAAGTGCATTATTTTTTTTAACATGCCTCAAAACAGCAGCTTGGAATTTTGGACATGCTCTCCCTGTGAGAGCATTTGGAGGTTGAGGTGGGCGGGGAGGGGGGTGTATATTGTAACGTCCCGGAAGAGTTAGTGCTGCAAGGGATTCTGGGTATTTGTTCTGTTGTGTTTATGTTGTGTTACGGTGCGGATGTTCTCCCGAAAAGTGTTTGTCATTCTTGTTTGGTGTGGGTTCACAGTGTGGCGCATATTTGTAAAAGTGTTAAAGTTGTTTATATGGCCACCCTCAGTGTGACCTGTATGGCTGTTGACCAAGTATGCCTTGCATTCACTTGTGTGTGTGAAAAGCCGTAGATATTATGTGATTGGGCCGGCACGCAAAGGCAGTGCCTTTAAGGTTTATTGGCGCTCTGTACTTCTCCATACGTCCCTGTACACAGCGGCGTTTTAAAAAGTCATACATTTTACTTTTTGAAACCGATACCGATAATTTCCGATATTACATTTTAATGCATTTATTGGCCAATAATATCGGCACGATATTATCGGGCATCCCTACTTTTGATATATATATTTTTTAAGTGAATAACCGCCATATACATTTTTCACCAGAATTTGGAAGCAAAGCTAAGTATTTGAGGTGATACTTCGAGAACTATTGTAATTGGAAAATATTGACGTGATGACAAGGATAGATGTGTCATATTCCAAAAAACTTCTGACTGTATTTGCTGCCATATGTGCGTCAACATAATTAGCAAAGGCTGTGAATACTCGCGTACCGTATTTTCCGGACCATAGAGAGCACTGGCGATGAGGAGGTCTAGTCAGGTCGATTTTCTTACAAAAGCTGCACCGGATTATAGGGCGCATTAAAGGGGTCTGTTTTTTGTTTTTTTTTCTTAATGTAAAACACTTCCTTGTGGTCTACATAACATGTAATGGTTCTTTGGTCAGAATGTTGCATAGAATATGTTTTACAGATAATCTACAAGCCGCTTTCTGACAGTCGCTTGTGGATTCGCCGTTTTGTGGGCGGTCTTATTTCTCCCCGTCATCTTTGTTGTAGCGGTGTAGCATGCAAGGACGGGAGTGGAAGAAGCGTCAAAAGATGGAGCTAACTGTTTTTATGACATTCAGACTTTACTTCAATCAATAACGGCGCAGCATCTCCTCATTCATGGCTCACTAGTGCAATAGCGGCGTAAATGTGTCCTGTGAAAAACTGTCCGACCGGAACTCTCTAATAACTACAGATCCTTGGGTGAATAATTTAACTAACTAGTGACAAGAAACACTGAGAAAGTTGAAGAATGCTCATCAAACACTTATTTGGAACATCCCACAGGCGAACAGGCTAATTGGGAACAGGTGGGTGCCATGATTGGGTATAAAAGCAGCTTCCATGAAATGCTCAGTCATTCACAAACAAGGATGGGGCGAGGGTCACCACTTTGTGAACAAATGTGTGAGCAAATTGTCCAACAGTTTAAGAACAACTTTTCTGAACGAGCTATTGCAAAGAATTTAGTCATTTCACCATCTACGGTCCATAATATTAAAGGTTTCAAAGAATATGGAGAAATCACTGCACCTAAGCAATTATATTAGGGACTTTTGATCCCTCAGGCAGTACTGCATCAAAAAGCGACTTTGGTGTGTAAAGGATATCACCACATGGGCTCAAGAACACTTCAGAAAACCACTGCCAGTTTGGGAACTGAGGAAACTAATTGTTGAAGCTTTGAAAGTGGAATTCTTTACCATTCTTGCTTGATGTACAGCTTAAGTTGTTCAACAGTCCGGGGTCTTGTCGTATTTTACGCTTCATAATGCGCCAAACAGTTTTGATGGGAGACATGTCTGGACTGAAGGCGGACCAGGAAAGTACCCGCACTCTTTTACTACGAAGCCACGCTGTTGTAACACGTGGCTTGGCATTGTTTTGTTGAAATAAGCAAGGGCATCCATGATAAAGTTGCTTGGATGACAACATATGTTGCTCCAAAACCTGTGTGGACCTTTCAGCATTAATGGTGCCTTCAGAGATGTGTAAGTTACTCATGCCTTGGGCACTAATACACCCCCATACCATCACAGATGCTGGCTTTTGAACTTTGCGCCTATAACAATCCGAATGGTTATTTTCCTCTTTGTTCCGGAGGACACCACGTCCACAGTTTCCATTTATAATTTGAAATGTGGACTCGTCAGACTTTTCCACTTTGCATCAGTCCATCTTAGATGAGCTCGGGCCCAGCGAAGTCGGCGGCGTTCCTGGGTGTTGTTGATAAATCGCTTTTGCTTTGCATAGAAGAGTTTTAACTTGCACTTACAGATGTAGCGACCAACAGTAGTTACTGACAGTGGTTTTATGAAGTGTTCCTGACCCCATGTGGTGATATCTTTTACACACTGATGTCGGTTTTTGATGCAGTTCCACCTGAGGGATCAAAGGTCTGTAATATCATTGCTTACGTGCACTGATTTCTCCAGATTCTCTGAACCTTTTGATGATTTTACGGACCGTAGATGGTAAAATCCCTAAATTCCTTGCAATAGCTCGTTGAGAAATGTTGATCTAAAACTGTTCGACAATTTGCTTACAAATTGGTGACCCTCAATTACTTAGCATTTCATGGAAGCTACTTTGATACCCAATCATGGCACCCACCTGTTCCCAATTAGCCTGCACACTCTGAGGTGGCGACTTGTCCAGGGTGTACCCCGCCTTCCGCCCGATTGTAGCTGAGATAGGCGCCAGCGCCCCCCGCGACCCCGAACGGGAATAAGCGGCAGAAAATGGATGGATGGATGGACCTGTGGGATGTTCCAAATAAGTGTTTGATGAGCATTCCTCAACTTTATCAGTATTTATTACCACCTTTCCCAACTTCTTTGTCATGTGTTGCTGGCATCAAATTCTAAAGTTAATGATAATTTGCAACAAAAAAAAATGTTTATCAGTTTGAACATCAAATATGTTGTCTTTGTAGCATATTCAACTGAATATGGGTTGAAAATTATTTGCAAATCATTGTATTCCGTTTATATTTACATCTAACACAATTTCCCAACTCATATGGAAACAGGGTTTGTAATAAAAGTCTCAATCAATCAATTAACGTCCCCCACATACTTACACGTTAATTTTTTTATTAGATGTTCGTCTCTTTTCTCATTACATTACATCTTCTTGCTCTTATTTTTCACATTTTTACTGTCATTTTTTTTATTCCGGCAAAACTCGTCCTGCGGGCTGCAAATGGCCCCCAGGCCGCACTCTGGACACATGTCACATTATCTCCGAATTCTAAGAATAATTAAAAAAAAGAAAAAAAAAAAGAACAGAAATACAATGTGGAGAGCCGGAGCCAACGGGCCGACGGCGGGGCAGGGCACGCTGCAGCCCTGCCCAAGATGGCGGCAAGGAGGCGGAGAATGCGGCGGAGCAGAGAGGCGGGGCGTGCCGGGAGTGGCGCCGCCGCAATTGAATTCAGGTGTGTGGCTCACACCCCGGGAAGTTATTAACATTTCTCCTGACTCTGTATAAAAGAGGAGGAGGAGGAGAGAACAGAAAAAGAAGGAGTTGGAGAGTCCGCGGCACATGCAGCGCAAGAGCGACAGGGAGAAGACGGCGTCGACGAAAGCGACTGAAGAGAGAGCAGCAGAGGAGGAGCTGATAAGCAACCCGGCAAAAGACTTAATTTATTGAAATAAGAGTCAAACCTGCTCGAGCTAAATGTCCTTCCTTGGTGGTCAGTGGAACCCGCACGACAGCAAGGGACTTTCACATACATATTTTAATGAAAAAACTGAATATGTGAGGTTAACTAATATCAAAACAATTTGTTACATATAACACTTTTTTCAAAATAAAATTATGTCCAATTTTTGTATTAAATTTTCGTCTTTTTCCTCATTACATAATTTTGCTCTTATATCTCACATTTTTACTGTTTTTTTTTTGTTTTGTTTTTTTACAGCAAAACTCATCCTGTGGGCTGCAAATGGACACTTTTCACATAATACATATTTTAATGAAAAAGCTGAATTTGTGAGGTTAACTAATATCAATACAATGTGTTACAACACAACTTTTTTCAAGATAAAATAATGCCCCCTCCCCAAATATTATACCCTATTAAGCAAACAAATATTAAATACAAAAATAATCTTTGTCTCAATAAAAAAAAAAAATCCATTAGATATTTTACTCATTTTGAACTGACTAATTTTTGAAAAGACCTTCAAAGTATTAAAATACAAATTGAAATAAATTTCACGTGTGCTATTTTTGTTTATATTATAGAGAAATTTGAGCAAAATAGGTTTTAAAGGCCTACTGAAATGAGATTTTCTTATTTAAACTATTAGACATTTATAAAAATTTTAAAAAAAAGAAAAATTGTGCCACAGTGGCTTACACCTGCATCGCATCTCATAAGCTTGACAACACAGATAAAACAAAGATAAAATAAGTCATATTTTTGTTTCGTTTAATAGTTAAAACAAATTTACATTATTGCAATCAGTTGATAAAACATTGTCCTTTACAATTATAAAAGTTTTAAAAAAAAAAATCTACTACTCTGCTTGCATGTCAGCAGACTGGGGTAGATGCTGCTGAAATCCTATGTATTGAATGACTACAGATATAATATCGAATCGTGACCCCAAAACTCGATATTGAATCGAATCGTGGGACACCCAAAGATTCACAGCTCCACTGTTGTTGATAACATTCATTTTTATTTCACTACTTTTGGTTTGTTCTGTGTCGTGTTTGTGTCTCCTCTCAATTGCTCTGTTTATTGCAGTTCTGAGTGTTGCTGGGTCAGGTTTGGTTTTGGAATTGGATTGCATTTTTATGGTATTGCTGTGTATTGTTTTGTTGGATTGAATAAAATGTTCTTTTTCTTCTAAAACTAAAAAAAAAAAAAATCCATCCATCCATTCTTCGTCTTCCACTTGTTGGGTCGCGGGGGCAGCAGCCTAAGCAGGAAAGCCCACACTTCCCTCTCCCCAGCCACTTTGTCTAACTCTTCCCGGGGGATCCCGAGGCGTTCCCAGGCCAGCCGGGAGACATAGTCTTCCCAACGTGTCCTGGGTCTTCCCCGTGGCCTCCTACCGGTTGGACGTGCCCTAAACACCTCCCTAGGGAGGCGTTCGGGTGGCATCCTGACCAGATGCCCGAACCACCTCATCTGGCTCCTCTCGATGTGGAGGAGCAGCGGCTTTACTTTGAGCTCCTCCCGGATGGCAGAGCTTCTCACCCTATATCTAAGGGGGAGACCCGCCACTTGTACCCGTGATAAAATCACGGGTACAAGTGGCGGGTATTTGTATTTCGGCCGCAAGTGGCGGGTATTTGTTTTTCGGCCGCTTGTACCCGTGATCTTATCCTTTCGGTCATGACCCAAAGCTCATGACCATAGGTGAGGATGGGAACGTGGATCGACCGGTAAATTGAGAACTTTGCCTTCCGGCTCAGCTCTTTCTTGACCACAACGGATCGGTACAACGTCCGCATTACTGAAGACGCCGCACCGATCCGCCTGTCGATATCACGATCCACTCTTCCCTCACTCGTGAACAAGACTCCTACGTACTTGAACTCCTCCATTTGGGGCAGGGTCTCCTCCCCAACCTTGTGTTTGTGTCTCCTTTCAATTGCTCTGTTTATTGCAGTTCTGAGTGTTGCTGGGTCAGGTCTGGTTTTGGAATTGGATTGCATTGTTATGGTATTGCTGTGTATAGTGCGTCTGCCTCACAATACAAAGCTCCTGCAGTCCTGGGTTCAATCCCAGGCTCGGGATCTTTCTGTGTGGAGTTTGCATGTTCTCCCCGTGAATGCGTGGGTTCCCTCCGGGTACTCCGGCTTCCTCCCACTTCCAAAGACATGCACCTGGGGATAGGTTGATTGGCAACACTAAATTGGCCCTAGTGTGTGAATGTGAGTGTGAATGTTGTCTATCTGTGTTGGCCCTGCGATGAGGTGGTGACTTGTCCAGGGTGTACCCCACCTTCCGCCGATTGTAGCGCCCCCCCCGTGACCCCAAAAGGGAATAAGCGGTAGGAAATGGATGGATGGATGTTTTGTTGGATTGATAAAAAAATAATAATAAAATAAAATAAATAAAAATCTATTTTTAATTTTTGTTTCGCTACGTTTGGTTTGTTCTGTGTCGTTTTTGTGTCTCCTTTCAATTGCTCTATTTATTGCAGTTCTGAGTTGATATATGAAAAAAAAAATCGATTAAAAAAAAAAGAATCGATTCGTATTCGAAACACCCCCCTAATTGTTACGTAACTCGCTAACGAGGATTTAAAAAAAAACAAAAAAACACGGGTGTCTGTTACGTAAAACACGTACGCAGTCCCTATTCGCTATTCGTTCCGCGCCTGCGCAGCTGCTGCATGTGCGCTCCGCCATTGAGCTGTCTTCCATCTGGAGGAAAAGGGGCAGAGACGCCGCTCTTCGACGCCCGCTCAGACGTGTGTTTCTCCGGGTGGGACTGCTGCTGCTCACCGCCGCTTTGACCGGAGCGACGACTGGAATACTTTTTGACGAACACTCTTCGGAGCATCTTCCGCGTTCGCCCGCGGAGTGTCGTAACGACAAAAAGAAAGATTTTTTTTTTTTTTTTTTAAGTCGGTGAATTAACGGTGGGAGCCGAGATAGCTTGGCGGCTAAGCTAGGCTAAGCTAGCTAGCCGAGCCGTGCTAGGGGGCGAGGAGGGGAGGGAGAGAGAGCCGCTCGCCTACTCCCGTTTGATGGATCCGAGAATCGCCTGGTTCCAACCAGAGCAACGCGGACCCGCTAATAACCTGTGGATGCAAATTTGGGAGACGACGCAAGGGCTCGGCTATTTGCATGTCAACAACCGCACCGGCCGGATCAGCAGCCTGAAAGCAGCGAGCCTCAACGGGGCGTCCAGAGCCGCCCTCGCCCGAGCGGAGGGCACCGCGCCGCCGGAGTCGAACGCCGGGATGTCGAGCCCCGCCGGGGACGGGGAGTTCATGGTGCAGCGGGACTTTTTGCCACTGGAGAGCATCGGCAACCACAACCACCGACAGGCCAGTGTGGGGACGGACGGGCACCCCAACAAAAGGAAACGGGTCAACAAGGCGAGCACTTTCGGATTCAATTCCAGCCTCCAGAACACCAACACGGAGGGCCGTGGCTATTACACGGGCACGCCGTGGAAAACCCGGAATTACTCTGAAGGAATCGTGGGGTAAGAGGAAGTTTGTTTTCTAATAAGCGCACATGATTCATAAAATTAGATTTTTTTTTTGAAAATGTGACATGCAGCTTGTGCTACTGCGACTACTAAACCCCGCCCACACGCGCCGTGACGCAAGCTGTCGTTCGTGTCACGTGATCCGCCCACATTGTACACACAGCACGTGTGTGGACCGACAGTCCCACAGGACAGTGGTTCTCAACCCTTTTTCAATTAACATTTTTTTTTTATTCAAGTACCCCCTAATCAGAGCTAAGCATTTTTGGTTGAAAAAAAGAGATAAAGAAGTAAAATACAGCATTATTACCTACTCAGTGGCCTAGTGGTTAGAGCAGGGGTCACCAACCTTTTTGAAACCAAGAACTACTTCTTGGGTACTGATTAATGCGAAGGGCTACCAGTTTGATACACACTTAAATAAATTGGCAGAAATAGCCAATTTGCTCAATTTACCTTTAGAAATAAAGCTATATATATAAAAAAATGGGTATTTCATTCCAATGTACATTTTTTCCTTTTACGGAAGGTTTTTTGCAGAGAATAAATGATGAAAAAAACACTTAATTGAATGTTTTAAAAGAGGAGAAAACAGGGGGATAAAACGAAAATAAAATTTTGATTCATAGTTTATCTTCAATTTCAACTCTTTAAAATTCAAAATTCAACCGAAAAAAAGAAGAGAAAAACTAGCTAATTCAAATCTTTTTGAAAAAATTTAAAATATAATTCATGGAACATCATTAGTAATTTGTCCTGATTAAGATTCATTTTAGAATTTTGATGACATGTTTTAAATAGGTTAAAATCCAATCCAAGCTTTGTTAGAATTTATAACAAACTGGACCAAACTATATTTCTAACAAAGACAAATCATTATTTCTTCTAGATTTTCCCGAACAAAAATTTTAAAAGAAATTCAAAAGACTTTGAAATAAGATTTAAATTTGATTCTCCAGATTTTCTAGATTTGCCAGAATATTTTTGGGGAATTTTAATCATAAGTTTGAAGAAATATTTCACAAATATTCTTTGTCGAAAAAACACAAGTTAAAATGAACAATTAAATTAAAATTTATTTATTATTCTTTACTATAAAAAAAATAAATGTACTTGAACATTGATTTAAATTGTCAGGAAAGAAGAGGAAGGAATTTAAAAGGTAAAAAGGTATATGTGTTTAAAAATCCTGCAATCATTTTTAAGGATGTATTTTTTCTATAAAGTTGTCTTTCTGAAAGTTATAAGAAGCAAAGTAAAAAAATAAATTAATTTATTTAAACAAGTGAAGACCAAGTCTTTAAAATATTTTCTTGGATTTTCAAATTCCATTTGAGTTTTGTCCCTCTCAGAATTAAAAATGTCAAGCAAAGCCAGACCAGCTTGCTACTAAATAAATCCAATTAAAAAAAAATAGAGGCAGCTCACTGCTAAGTGCTGCTATTTGAGCTATTTTTAGAACATGCCAGCGGGCTACTCATCTGATCCTTACGGGCTACCTGGTGCCCGCGGGCACCTCGTTGGTGACCCCTGGGTTAGAGTGTCCGCCTTGAGATCGGTAGGTTATGAGTTCGAACCCCGGTCGAGTCATACCAAAGACTAGAAAAAAAATGGGACCCATTGCCTCCCTGCTTGGCACTCAGCATCAAGGGTTGGAATTGGGGGTTAAACCACCATAAATGATAACCGGGCGCGGCACCGCTGCTGCCCACTGCTCCCCTCACTTCCCAGGGGGTGATCAAGGGGATGGGTCAAATGCAGAGGACGAATTTCACCATATTGTAAGAATTTCACCCATCTCGCGCACTTTGCAAATTATACGTCATTTCCATTGTGAGCAAGCAATTTGCATATCGCAAGATGAGATTTAAGACGAGACTTTGTGGATTGTTTAGTCCAGGGGTGCCCACACTTTTTCTGCAGGCGAGCTACTTTTCAATTGACCAACTCGAGGGGATTTACCTCATTTATATATATCATTTATATTTATTTATTTATGAAAGAGACATTTTTGTAAACAAGTTAAATGTGTTTAATGATAATACAAGCATGTGTAACACATATAGATGTCTTTCTTTCACAAAGACAAGAATATAAGTTGGTGTATTACCTGATTCTGATGACTTGCATTGATTGGAATCAGACAGTAATGATGATAACGCCCACATTTTCAAATGGAGGAGAAAAAAAGTTGTCCTTTCTGTACAATACCACATGAGAGTGGTTGGTTTTTGGCATCTAATTCATCCAGCTTCCATACACTTTACAAGAAAAATATTGGCGGCAAATTCCGTAGCTTGCTTGATTGACAATCACAGCACCCGAGGGTCTTGTGAGATGACGCTGGCTGCTGCCAGTTCATTATTATGAAAAAATGACATAGAGGAAGGCGAGAAACACTTTTTATTTCAACAGACTTTCGCGCCGTCCCTTCCATCAAAACTCTAAAGGCCGACTGCACATTTCCTATCTTCACAATAAAAGCCCTGCTTCATGCTGCCTGCGCTAACAAAATAAGAGTCTCGGAAAGCTGGCGTGCACAAGTGATGTGCACGCCAGCTTTCTGAGGGATCGCTTGTGCACGCCAGTTTTCCGAGACTCTGTATTTAGTTAGCGCAGGCAGCATGAAGCAGGGCTTTTATTGTGAAGATAGGAAATATGCAGTCGGCCTTTAGAGTTTTGACGGAAGGTACGGCGCGAGAGTCTGTTGAAATAAAAAGTGTTTCTCGCCTTCCTCTCGGTCATATTTTCATAATAATGATCTTGCAGCAGCCAGCGTCATCTCACAAGACCCTCCGGTACCGTGAATGTCATTTAAGTGACGTCTTGGTGAAGATTGATGATCACTAATTTTTAGGTCTATTTTTTTTAAAAGCCTGGCTGGAGATCGACTGACACACCCCCCGCGGTCGACTGGTAGCTCGCGATCGACGTAATGGGCACCCCTGGTTTAGTCAGTAACCCTACATTATTATGTTTTATAAATAGTAAACCAAGTTGTGGTAGTAGTTTCGTCGTGGATGTACACTGTATTGTGGTTAGGGTAAGGGTTAGACTGATTTGAGGGCAATACTCAGTTATATTGTCCCGATTACAAATGAATAGATTTACATAAGTATTTAATAAATTATTTTGACACCAAAAACATGTATTTGCGCCCATTGATTTGTAAAATGTGCACCACACATTATTCAAATATATACCTGGAAGCAATTTGCAAAAAGATTGCGCATTATACAAATTTGCTCACATTGGTATTGGGCCTACAACAACCACACTTAGTGTGTGTGTGTGTGACAATCATTGGTACTTTAACTTAACTTATGTCATCAGTTTCTGATTTATTAAATTGTATAACAGTGCAAAATATTGCTCATTTTGTAGTGTTTTTTCCTGAACTATTTGGAGAAAATATATATAAAATAACTAAAAACTTGTTGAAAATTAAACAAGTGATTCAATTATAAATAAGGATTTCTACACAGTAATGCGGATGTTGCACCGATCTGTTGTGGTGAATAAGGAGCTGAGCCGGAAGGCAAAGCTCTCAATTTACCGGTCGATCCACGTTCCCATCCTCACCTATGGTCATGAGCTTTGGGTCATGACCGAAAGGATAAGATCACGGGTACAGGCGGCCGAAATGAGTTTCCTCCGCAGGGTGGCGGGGCTCTCCCTTAGAGATAAGGTGAGAAGCTCTGTCATCCGAGAGGAACTCAAAGTAAAGCCGCTGCTCCTCCACATCGAGAGGAGCCAGATGAGGTGATTCGGGCATCTGGTCGGGATGCCACCCGAACGCCTCCCGAGGGAGGTGTTTAGGGCACATCCAACCAATAGGAGGCCACGGAGAAGACCCAGGACACGTTGGGAAGACTATGTCGCCCGGCTGGCCTCGGGATCCCCCGGGAAGAGCTAGACGAAGTGGCTGGGGAGAGGGAAGTCTGGGCTTCCCTGCTTAGGCTGCTGCTCCTGCGACCCGACCTCGGATAAGTGGAAGTAGATGGATGGATGGATGGATGGATGGATGGATTTCTACACATACTGTAGAAGTAATCATCAACTTAAAGTGCCCTCTTTGGGGATTGTAATAGAGATCCATCTGGATTCATGATTTTTATTCTAAACATTTCTTCACAAAAAAAAGAAATCTTTAACATCAATATTTATGGAACATGTCCACAAAATATCTAGCTGTCAACACTGAATATTGTTGCATTTCTTTTCACAGTTTATGAACCTACATTCATATTTTGTTGAAGTATTATTCAATAAATATATTTATAAAGGATTTTTGAATTGTTGCTATTTTTAGAATATTTAAAAAAAAATCTCAATTACCCCTTGGCATACCTTCAAGTACCCCCAGGGGTACGCGTACCCCCATTTGAGAACCACTGCCACAGGGCACATGCGTGGAGAAGTTGAGTGAAGTAGAAACTGTCGGTGGATTAGGCAGAAGCTTGAGAAAAATGAACATTCTTCGTGTGGGGCGGTATAGCTCGGTCGGCCCGTGCCAGCAACTTGAGGGTTCCAGGTTCGATCCCCGCTTCCGCCACCCTAGTCGCTGCCATTGTGTCCTTGGGCAAGTCACTTTACCCACCTGCTCCCAGTGCCACCCACACGGGTTTAAATGTAACGTAGATAATAGGTTTCACTATGTAAATAGTTGTACTTGCATAGCGCTTTTCTACCTTCAACGTACGCAAAGCGCTTTGACACTATTTCCACATTCACCCATTCACACACACACATTCACACACTGTGGCGGGAGCTGCCATGCAAGGCCCTAACCATGACTTATTGGGGGACGTGACCAGGTTGGTAGAAGGGGGGGGGGTTGAACCAGGAACCCTCAGGCTGCTGGCACGGCCACTCTCCCAACCGCACCACCCCGTCCCTGTAAAAGAACAGAATAGAATAGAAAGTACTTTATTGATCCCTGGGGGAAATTCAGCGCCACAGTTTGCTCAAGCAAAAGCGCGATATAAATATTATTCACTTCCTCGTTCTGAGGTTGCGATTGCGCTATTCTTTTTCTCCCCCAATAAATTCCAAACAAAAAGCAGGATTGCTATGACAATAAAGACGCGTCATTGTGTTTCCAGAGAATAGAAACTTCTAATATAAACCCCGTTTCCACATGAGTTGGGAATTGATTGATTGATTGATACTTTTATTATTAGATTGCACAGTACAGTACATATTCCGTACAATTGACCACTAAATGGTAACACCCGAATAAGTTTTTCAACTTGTTTAAGTCGGGGTCCACGTTAATCAATTCATGGAAATTGTCTGAGATGTAAATATAAACAGAATACAATGATTCGCAAATCCTTTTCAACTCATTTTCCATTGAATGGACTACAAAGACAAGATATTTGATGTTCAAACTTATAAACTTTATTTTTTTTTCCAAATAATAATTAACTTAGAATTTCATGGCTGGAACACGTGCCAAAGTAGTTGGGATAGGACATGTTCACCACTGTGTTATATCACCTTTTCTTTTAACAACACTCAATAAACATTTGGGAACTGAGGAAACTAATTGTTGAAGCTTTGAAAGTGGAATTCTTTCCCATTCTTGTTTTATGTAGAGCTTCAGTTGTTCAACAGTCCGGGGTCTTCGCTGTCGTATTTTACGCTTCATATTGCGCCACACATTTTCGATGGGAGACAGGTCTGGACTGCAAGCGGGCCAGGAAAGTACCTGCACTCTTTTTTTACGAAGCCACGCTGTTGTAACACTTGTCTTGCTGAATTAAGCAGGGGCGTGCATGATAACGTTGCTTGGATGACAACATATGTTGCTACAAAACCTGTATGTACCTTTCAGCATTAATGGTGCCTTCACAGATGTGTAAGTTACCCTTGCCTTGGGCACTAATACACCCCCATACCATCACAGATGCTGGCTTTTGAACTTTGCGCCTATAACAATACGAATGGTTATTATCCTCTTTGTTCTGGAGGACACCACATCCTCTGTTTCCAAATATAATTTGAAATGTGGACTCATCAGACCACAGAACACCTTTCCACTTTGCATCAGTCCATCTTAGGTGAGCTCTGGCCCAGCCAAGCCGGCGGCGTTTCAGGATATTGTTGATAAATAAATGGGTTGTACTTGTATAGCGCTTTTCTACCTTCAAGGTACTCAAAGCGCTTTGACACTACTTCCACATTTACCCATTCACACACACATTCACACACTGATGGAAGGAGCTGCCATGCAAGGCGCCAACCAGCACCCATCAGGAGCAAGGGTGAAGTGTCTTGCTCAGGACACAACGGACGTGATGAGGTTGGTACTAGGTGGGAATTGAACCAGGGACCCTCGGGTTGCGCACGGCCACTCTCCCACTGCGCCACGCCGTCCCTATGGGTTTGGCTTTGCATAGTAGAGTTTTAACTTGCACTTACAGATGCAGCGACCAACTGTAGTTACTGACAGTGGTTTTATGAAGTGTTCCTGAGCCCATGTGGTGATTTCCTTTACGCACTGATGTCGATTTTTAATGCCGTACCGCCTGAAAGATCAAAATTCCGTAACTATCATCGCTTACGTGCAGTGATTTCTCCAGATTCTCTGAACTTTTTGATAATTTTACGGACAGTAGATGGTAAAGTCCCTAAATTCCTTGCAATAGCTCGTTGAGAAATGTTGTTCTAAAACTGTTCAACAATTTGCTTACAAAGTGGTGACCCTCACCCCATCCTTGTTTGTGAATTACTTAGCATTTCATGGAAGCTGCTTTTATACCCAATCATGGCACCCAACTGTTCCCAATTAGCCTGCACACCTGTGGGATGTTCCGGTAGGCCTTTTAAAAATTGGGTTTCACTATGTAAAAGCGCTTTTACTCACTAGAGAAAAGCTCTATTATGATATAATTCACTTCACTTCACTACAGGAAAACACCAACAAAAGAGGAAAAGCCACCCAAAATAGGAGCGCAAGACAAGAACTAAAACACAGGAAAACAGCAAAAAACTCAAAATAAGTAACAGCGTGATGTGACAGACCGTGACAGTACACCTATTTTGACACAAGAGTTATAGTGATGCACGCTTGGTTATGGTTTAAATTCATATTCAACACTTGCAGGAACGACTTTTTCATTGTCAATATTGGCTGCTCAGTTACATTTTTCAATGATGTCTGCTGGTCATGTGCCTCGGGATTTTTTCAATGAATAAAATGTGCCTTGGCTCAGAAAAGGTTAAAGAACACTGCTGTATAACATGAGTGCTCATGATTCATAAAATGTGACATGCAGCCTCTGCTACTGGGACTACTAAACCCCGCCCACCTGAGTCGTGACGCACGCATGGTTCATGTCACTTGATCCGCCCACATTGTACACACAGCACGTGTGGACCAACAACCCCATAGGACACATGCGTGGAAGTCAAGTGAAGTTCACCCAGGCCAGAAACTTTAGGTGGATCAGACGGGGTTGTCGCGGCTGTTTGAGAAAAATGGAGAACATTCTTCCTCGTTTTGGGGTTACGACTGCGCTTTTCTTTTTTTTCCCCATAAAAACTGCTATGACAATAGAGACGTGTCATTGGGTTTAGACTTAGACTTCTTCCTTTTATTGTCCTTCAAATTTGAACTTAACAGTACAGATGAGAATGAAATTTCATTGCATTAGCTCGTTGTACTGCAGGATAAAAGAGCAATAATGTGCAGATATAAATACATTGATTATTGTACAGATAAATATATTGCACTTTTGCATATGCATCAACATTTATGGGTGTAAGTTATATTGTTTTTATATTCCAGCGAGGTAATCCATTTTATGATGCGTTCAAGAGTCTTATGGCCTGAGGGAAGAAGCTGCTACAGAACCTGAAGGTTCTGCTACGGAGGCTGCGGAACCTCTTTCTAGAGTCCAGCAGTGAAAACAGTTCTTGTTGTGGGGTGCAGATTTTCTGAGCCCTGGTCAGGCAGTGGCTTTTTGCGATTTCCTGGATAGGAGAATAGGTCCTGATGATCTTTTCCAGAGAATAGAAACATCTAATAGTACATGTAAACATGAAAATATTTGTAGTTTGGAGAAAAAAAGTTTCATGTTGTAAAAGACACAAAATGGACTTGTGTTCAGTCAGGAGTTTGATTGCTTTCAACCAGAAGTAAACACTTTTTGTGTGATAAGTCCACACTCAATAATGAAAGTGTGCACTGACAAAGATGGTCATGTATATTATTGTTGAATTTATTTGTACGAAAATTATGGCATTAAAAAGCATTAACTACGACCTCTAGAGGCATGAAAAAATATCACTTTAAGATGTTCAATATTTGATGAAGTTCATTTTTGGAAAAGAGATTGAAAGTCCTTTTTTGTTTTTATTTCATTTTTTTGCCTATTTAAACGATTTGTAGTCGGACATGGACAATACATTTGCAATAAAAAAGCATAAAATTACATTTGTTGATACCTGCAGAAACTTTGTGTGATTACCAATATTTAGGAGTGTTTAAAGTTTTGTAGTGACATTATTAACTACATCAATATGTGGGAAGGGAAAACCAGTGATGTCAGATTTGTTTACACCAGGGGTCACCAACGCGGTGCCCGTGGGCACCAGGTAGCCCGTAAGGACCAGATGAGTAGCCCGCTGGCCTGTTCTAAAAATAGCTCAAATAGCAGCACTTACCAGTGAGCTGCCTCTATTTGTTAAAATTGTATTTATTTACTAGCAATCTGGTCTGGCTTTGCTCGACATTTTTAATTCTAAGAGAGACAAAACTCAAATAGAATTTGAAAATCCAAGAAAATATTTTAAAGACTTTGTCTTCACTTGTTTAAATAAATTCATTTATTTTTTTACTTTGCTTTTTATAACTTTCAGAAAGACAATTTTAGAGAAAAAATACGACCTTAAAAATGATTTTAGGATTTTTAAACTCATAACTTTTTTCCTCTTAAATTCCTTCCTCTTCAATGTTAAAGTAATTTTTTGTTGTTGTTGTAAAGAATAATACATGAATTTTAATTTAGTTCTTCATTTTAGCTTCTGTTTTTTCGACGAAGAAAATTTGTGAAATATTTTTTCAAACTTATGATTAAAATAAAATAAAAATATTCTGGAAAATCTAGAAAATCTGTAGAATCAAATTTAAGTCTTTTGAGTTTTATTGAAATTTTTTGTTCTGGAAAATCTAGAATAAATAATGATTTGTCTTTGTTAGAAATATAGCCTGGTCCAATTTGTTATATATTCTAACAAAGTGCAGATTGGATTTTAACCTATTTAAAATATGTCATGAAAATTCTAAAATTAATCTTAATCAGGAAAAATTACGAAAGATGTTCCATAAATTCTTTTTTTAATTTTTTCAAAAAGATTCGAATTAGCTAGTTTTTCTGTTCTTTTTTTCGGTTGAATTTTGAATTTTAAAGAGTCGAAATTGAAGATAAACTATGTTTCAATTTTTTTTGATTTTTTTTTGCGTGTTTTCTCCTCTTTTAAACTGTTCAATTAAGTGTTTTTTTCATCATTTATTCCCTACAAAAAACCTTCCGTGAAAGGAAAAAAAATGTACGACGGAATGATAGACAGAAATACCCTTTTTTATATATATATATATATATATATATATATATATATATATATATATATACTGTGTATATATATTTATTTATTTATTAATGGTGAATTGAGCAAATTGGCTATTTCTGGCAATTTATTTGTGTATCAAACTGGTAGCCCTTCGCATTAATCAGTACCCAAGAAGTAGCTCTTGGTTTCAAAAAGGTTGGTGACCCCTGGTTTACACTATGATAAGTTTCTATTCTCTGGAAACCCAATTGGTTTCCTTGCACTGATTTTTAAGAAACTTCTCTACTTACATGTGAGGGCAAAACAGCTATGCCTTGTTTTTTAAATGGTTTGTGTGGCTAATGAATTTCTGCGTGGTAAAAATGATTGATTATGAATCAAATATTTTCATAACTAGAGCTTATAGCCTTCTAAATATGTTTGTCAGCATTATGAGAGGCCTATCCACAACACCCCTTAGTACAGGGGTAGGGAACCTATGGCTCTAAAGCCAGATGTGGCTTTTTTAAAGACTGCACCTGGCTCTCAGATAAATCTTAGCTGACATTGCTTATCACGATAAGTAATGAATAATTCTGCTGGTAATCACAGTGTCAAAAATAATGTTAAAAATATAAAACCTTCTCATGCATTTTAATCCATCCATCCGGTGTCTACCGCACCTGTTCAAGAAGTCGCATTAATGGTAAGAAGTATTTTATTTATTGTTGGTTAACTTCAGAATAACAATGTTATTAAAAAGAATAAGAGACTTATTATACTGTAAAAATGTTGGTCTTACTTAAAAATGCACGCATTTAGTTGTATTCAGTCTTTAAAAAAAATATTATATGGCTCTCACGGAAATACTTTAAAATATTTGGCTTGTACGGCTCTCTCAGCCAAAAAGGTTCCCGACCTCTGCTTTAGTAGGTATGTGTTTTAAGTTTAAAATAATAATTGAATTACATAAAACCCGTATTATTGGGGCAGATCTTGTAAAGGCGATTCCAGTGATACATATATAATTTCCTTGTGAAAAATATTAAGAAAATGATGGACTTCCAAAACCGGCAAAAATGCAATATTTTATGGTCAACTTCTTAGTACAAATTCACGCTGTCAATCGTGAAACGCTCTGAATGACCACTGCGGAGATCCAGTCAACGGCGAATACACACATACCCGTTTTCAGTCACATTAGCAGTGTAATGATAAACAGTATACTGATAAACCACGGTAAAACTTCCCACGGTTAGTATTACTGTTTTAAGTTAAAATTATTGGAAAATCCTGACTGTTATTACTTTGATAAACTCACAGACCAATGAGCATGCTCATTTTCCGGAGAAGCCAGCTCGCGCTAGCTAGCGCTACTGCTAACATGAATACAAGAGACATTAAGGTCTTTCACCATTAAAAAACTACGTTCCCCGATCTAAACTTGTATAAACACATGACTCTGAGTGACTAAGATGTTAAATTGTGCCCATTAAACCTGCAGAATGTGCTCTCTAAGACAGAGGGATCCATCTACACTTAAAGAAATAGGAAATGGAACTTGCGCGAACATGAGGTTCCTAACACATATTTTTACTGTATCATGAAAAATACAATAAAACTTTTACAAACTAAAACGGAAAAAGATAAACATATTTAAATACTCCAAAAATATGTCCGTAAAGTAGCCATTAATGTGAATATATAACATATTTCTTTGACAGGTAGTTATATTGTGTTGGTATTTATTTATTGTATTTGTTTTTTTAAACTTGGTTGTGTGTTTAAGCACTTTTTGAGCACATTCAACAATGTTGCTGTTTTAATCCAAAATACTAATGATGACTAAGGCAGAGCCAATCAGTGTTTTTGATACTGATTGGTGTCCTCTGGTGGACAGTACTATTGTAGTATTTATATTTTTATTTTAGTTATTAGCCTTGTTTATGTTCTGAAAATGCTTTATTAAGAAACAAAAAATTGCAGGATGTCATGCTTTACAAAAATAAAATATAAAAAAAATTGGGACGTGATAAAGCTGCAATATTTGAAGCGCGGGTAATATTGGTACATGGTAATTGGGATCTGTTATATATTGTATATATTATATAAAAATATAATCCCTCCATCCATTTTTTACTGCTTGTCCTGTAATATATCAGTATATATTAAATACTGTATATATACTTGGGGTGTAACGGTACATGTATTTGTATTGAACCGTTTCGGTACGGGGATTTAGGTTCGGTGCGGAGGTGTACCGAACGAGTTTCCACACGAACATATGAAGTAGCCGCCTGAGCTAAAGTCTTAATAAGCTGCTCTGCTTTCTGCCTCTGTCTCCTCCTTCACAGCACCCAGCGTTGTCCCACCCACACAACCATCTGATTGGTTTTATATATATATATAGCGGTAACAGCCAATCAGCAGTGCGTATTCAGAGCGGTAACAACCAATCAGCAGTGCGTATTCAGAGCGCATGTAGTCAGCGCTTCAGCATCGAGCGGATAAATGTTTAGCAGGTGAGCATAAGGCAGCGTACTCTCTCCAAATTATACTAAACACTTCCAAGTCAACTACTAGTAACATCACTACGAGCCCGTTGACCTTCTAGGAACAAACTGCAGCTCAGCTCGCTTGCAGTTCTGGCTTGAGGTGAAGGCTAATTAGCTTTTAGCGTAACATTAGCTCATTGTGTGTGTGTGCGTGTGTGCGTGTGTGTGTGTGCGTGCGTGCGTGCGTGCGTGCGTGCGTGCGTGCGTGCGTGCGTGTTACGGACAGTGTTGATTGAGCTGTGTTGAAGCAGGAAAAAATGACATGATGTTAAATGAAGAGTTCTGTCTCTAATAGTTGATATAATAATGTAAGTGCATCATTAAGCCTACATGAACTCCATGGAGTTCAGGGATGAATAGTCTCTCCTTTTGCTATTGTACTATTTTTTAAGCTATAGTTAAATTAATCATTAGTAATGTAGCATCCTAGTTTTGAGTGGCGGGGTCCCTGCTATCACATGTTGATACAAATGTAACATTTACATAATAAAAATTAACTACATGCTTCCCAAATGCTGTAATAAATTAAGCATGATGAGTTGACTTTAAACTATTTAACGTTGCACTTTTTATATGTAGAAGAAAGGTTTTGTTCTTTTATTTAATCAAGGCAACAACTTGAGGCAGTTTTAATGTGGATTAATGTGGGCAGAATTATTATAGTGTTCCCAATGTTAAAAGGATGAAGCCATCGTTTACAAATTCAGTGAATAAATAACCCAAAAATGAACCGAACCGTGACCTCTAAACCGAGGTACGTACCGAACCGAAATTTTTCCGTACCGTTACACCCTTATTATATACTGTGTAAATATTACATGTATGTTGTATTTTATATTGCTACTATGGTGCATTTTTAGTCTA
Organism: Nerophis ophidion; assembly: GCF_033978795.1. NCBI lineage: Eukaryota > Metazoa > Chordata > Actinopteri > Syngnathiformes > Syngnathidae > Nerophis > Nerophis ophidion. The sequence continues at coordinate 6,647,280 of NC_084612.1, forward strand.
CTTTATATCTGCATTATCTTTTCCATCCTTTGTAACTGAGCTACTGTGTGGAACAATTTCCCTTGTGGATCAGTAAGTCTAAGTTTTGCAAAGGACAACTGTACTCATACTTTTGACCAAAGTTGTGAGAATGTAAACATCAGTGCTTTATGGTAATGATTGTTTTATTGGTATATTATGAGGGGGGTATTTCAATGCTGAGAAATGTGGAAGACAAGCCCCAACATAAATGTGTGTGCAGCTCTGGAGTCTACGGCTCATCCTCATTTATAGTAATATGGAGGCTCTCTGTTTGCAAGAGGACATTCCTCAGTGATTAGCTCTGTTTAATACCACACTCGTCACCTCTGAAGGCCTCTCTGTATTCACTAGGACCTGCTGCTTGACTCCTCTAGCACCAAGGGAGAGGGTGTCTCGTCTCCAGTGGGTATAAATTGTGCCTTTTTGTGGTATGAAGACAGTTATTAGCCTTTTCCCTTAATAAAAACCACTGCAGGAGATGGAGAATTATTTAGTGTTTGGTTCATGTTAAAGGTCCCCTGTAATGCAAAAAATGACTTCTTAATGATTCGCTGAAATTAATGTGTCCCTAGAATCCCGTTTACGTGCACTAAACGTGAGAAAATTCGATCTCCCACACATGTTGACCCACTTTTCAGAGAAGAGGCGCTCATACGCTTTTTATGGACATTACCTACCACCTATGACCCACTCCTCGATAGATAGGCCCATTCCACTTACCACTAAAATAAAGTATGCTTTGCAACACATCCTAAAATGAAGCTCTGTCTATGTCAGTCAGCTCCAAATATAGGAGCTGTAAATGTAATAGTTTTTTTTTAGTGAGAGTGCTAACCTAGCATGATGTTGCGGTTTGATTAAAAAGCACTTTACATTGAGTAACCAACTGCAAAGTGCTACAGTGTATTAAAATAAATAAAAGTAAAAACTAGAACAGCCTAATAGCTAAAACTAGTAGGCATATATCTTAAAAAAAAGGCTTTTTTAAAAATAGGGGTTTTTAAGCCTTTATTAAAAGCATCTACCGTCTGTGGTGACCTCAGGTGGTCAGGGAGAGCGTTCCACAGACTGGGAGCGGCGGAGCAGAAAGCCCGGTCTCTGATTGTTCGTAGCTTTGTCATCGGAGGTTGGAGGATGTTGGCCTGTCCGGAGCGGAGGTTTTGTGTGGAGGATTTGGGGGTAAGTAGTTCTTTGAGGTAGAGGGGGGCATTTCCATGGAGTCACTGGTGGGTTAGTAGGGAGACTTTGTATTCAATCCTGAGTGGAACAGGTAGTCAGTGAAGGGATTTGAGAATTGGTGTGATACGGTCATATTTACGCAATCTCATCAGGATACTGGCAGGGTTTTGGGTAAGGATGTAACAATATAGAAATGTCATATTGCAGTTATAATTTTTATTGTTGTATTGTTAAAAGTGCTAAAAAGTACTTATACAAACACTGAACTATTTTGACCAAGTTTTTTTTTAATAATAAAAAAAAATAATAAACCCCACTATTTTGCATGTAGTTTTTTTGTGCTTCACTGATCGTGTTTTAATCTTGGTGTTTTATCTGTTTAAACGGCTAAGCTTTTATTTTTTTAAATACTGGTTTCTACTGTAGCACTTGAAGACTTATTTAAATGAAAAGTGCGTAACAAAGCAAAATTATTATTATTATTATTTATTATTTGGCATTCTACTCTTTTTAGCGGTTTTTGAACACACATTTGTCACTATTTCAATGGGCAAGATCGAATAACTTAGTTGCTCAAACAGAAATATGTTTATATTAGACATACTGGGGTGTAACGGAACACAAATTTTTCGGTTCGGTACGTACCTCGGTTTAGAGGTCACGGTTCGGTTCATTTTCGGTACAGTAAGAAAACAACGAAATTTAAATTTTTGGGTTATTTATTTACCAAATTTGTCCTAGTGTGTGAATGTGAGTGTGAATGTTGTCTGTCTATCTGTGTTAGCCCTGCGATGAGGTGGCGACTTGTCCAGGGTGTACACTGCCTTCCGCCCGATTGTAGCTGAGATAGGCGCCAGCGCCCCCCGCGACCCCGAAAGGGAATAAGCGGTAGAAATGGATGGATGGATGGTAAACAATGGCATAACATACATATACACACATGGTCCATTGCCAGGGTTTATGTGGTCAACATATATAAAATAAAAACTAAATAAGATAAGGCTCATAATGGTTTCTTAACAAAACCTTTCTACATATAAAGTGCTTTTTTTGGTTGATACTGCCTATGTTAGCCTGGCTAACTTGGCAATAAGAGTGGGCTCATTGTTCTTCCACCATAGAAGTGGGTCAAAATCTAGTTTTTAATGCAATACAGCAACCCCCCGCCACCCCGGACGGGACAAGCGGTAGAAATGGATGGATGGATGGATTGATGGATGGTCTTAAATCTGCTGCTATAAAAAACAGTTGTTATTGCTTCAGCCCTGCCTGACTCGCCGAGGAGAGGCTGCTTGAATGCGGTGGTAACGCTTCAAAGGGGTTAGCATGTTTGACGTGTTGGCAGAAGCGTACCCTACTGCTGTTTAACAATGTCGGCATGTATCGCACCCCGCAGCCAAAGTGTTCCCAAACGGGAGATGTTAAGGAGGCCGGAGGGTCTTCCAGCTCCGGCTTTTACTTGTTGTCCTAGCCCAGTCGCTGCTAGCATGCCGTTTGTTGTGCTTTGCTCTGCATTGTTTACACAACGTGCAGTGAGCTACCTAATATGTCCATGTGGAAACTCGTTCGGTACACCTCTGAACCGAACCGAAACTCCCGTACCGAAACGGTTCAATACAAATACACGTACCGTTACACCCCTTATAAGACTAGATTTGTGTGTGTCGTTGCTTAATGGAGAAAGACGTTGATCTATTTTGTTTTCATGTTAGCATTTAAGGTAGCCATCTGGTACCAGTCAGTCCCTGAGTTTATTAAAATGTATTTATCAATCACAGTTTTTCAAAAATTGTCATTTATAATGGTTAAAATACTAACCGTCAGGAGTCTTACCGTGATTATCATTATTACAGTTTATAGTTGCATCCCTACACACAATATATTTTTTATGTCTGAAGAAACATTACATTACACACGTGCAGTGATATGGATAGTCCATTGCGTGAGAAGGGAAAGGTAAGATGTCCAAACTGTTATGATTGATTAGGCATTTTATTGTATTTTTAAGCGCACAAATTAAGTGTTTGCTTTTTAAACCGACCGTCCGTGTATGGATCTTAACGTCTCTGTCTCTCGCCCTCTGTGTCCTAGAAGAGCACTTTGCTCAGCATGTAGGTTCAATGTGCACAGTTGAATAGCTCAGAGAGCAAAGTGTGTGTAAAAGTTGAGATCAGAGTTAATCATACAGTACACGCCAAAAGTTTGGACACACCTCATTCAATGGGTTTTCTTTATTTTCATGACTATTTACATTGTCATCGGCGGTCACTCGAACGAGTATGACGATCCTCCTGATAAGGGTGTATCCCTTTATGGAGGATCCCTGTAGCCTGACTCTGTTTTACGTGGGGAGACTGGTGCACAGACAGTCACCACACGATCCTTGACAGAAATCGGGTCAGGGTCCAGTGGCATGGAATCCAAGACGACTGGGGACCCTTTTCTGCTGCAGCCGTTGTAGTAACTCTTAAATCTACCGTCTTCCGCCTGCTTTGCCGTTGATTTCTTCACCGTATCCCTGGCTAGGGGGCAGTCAGGTACTAGGCCTTTGCCAGGGACCTCCTGGGGTATCAGTAGTAAAGGGGTTAACCTCGCAGTGCCCCAAGACCCCATAGAGGAGCTTCCACTGTCGCATGCACTTTTAAGGTCATGCCCAGGACATTATTTACATTGTACATTGTCAGTGAACGCATCAAAACTATGAATGAACACGTGGAGTTATGTACTTAACAAAAAAAGGTAAAATAACTGAATAACATGTTTTATATTCTAACTTCTTTAAACTAGCCATCCATTGCTCTGATTACTGTTTTGCAAACTCTTGGCATTCCCTCAATGAGCTTCAAGAGGGAGTCACCTGAAAGGGTTTTCACTAAACAGGTGTCATAGTTTTGATACCTTCAGTGACAATCTACAATGTAAATAGTCATGAAAATAAAGAAAACTCATTGAAATGAGAAGGTGTGTCCAAACTTTTGTCCTGTACTCAATGTCATTGGGGTGAAACGTTGATGTGTCTTGGAAGTCTTCATTTTTGCTTTTAAACTAGCACTTAGCGCACTGGCTTCTCCATGTAATTAAAAACATCACTAGCCGGTGAGTTTATCAAACTGTGGTCATCAATCACGATTTTACAATCTAATCGTGGCAAGTAGGGCTGGGCGATATATCGATATACACGATATGTCGCGGGGTTGTCTCTGTGCGATATAGAAAATGACTATATCATAATATTCGAGTATACGTTCTCACGCAGTAGCTTTTAGCTGCGGGCATTACACTAAAGGCTCTTCTTACTCTTTCCTGTCTCTCCTTCTCACAGACAAGCAGGCGCACATTCTTACACACGTCACATACTGTCACGTCATACGTCACATACGTATACGCCCTCGCCCAGCAGAGAGGTAGCAGACTGGGTAATGTTAGCTGTGATGCTAACGTAGCCGTACAAAGGGTAATACGAGAGAAAGAAGGTGGGGATCTGGTAACAAATAAAGGAAGACTTAATTCCCAATAAAAACAGCAGGGGGTCCATCGTCTGGCGGTGGTTCGGCTTCAAGTGGGAATATGTCGAACAGACAACCGTAATTTCTCAAGTGTGGGGCAAAAGCGTTGCATTACTGCTAATATGTAGCACCAATTGAAAAATCACTCGCTAGAGAATGAAGAGAATTTCATAAAGTCCGTAGTAACCTACCACATCTTGAAGAACGAATACTATTTGATTTTCTATTATGCAGCTCATTTTTATTTGCCACTTAAAATAGTCTCTGGCAATCTTGCACTTTCTGTTTTGGAAATTACATTAATGTTTGTGCCATTGCTTAATAACTTCAATAAATACACTTTTGGTCAATTAACTTAGTTGTGATTTCCCTCTCTGCATGAAAGTTCAAAAGTAGCATATATGAATGCAGTATGAAGAAGAATGTTTTGATGTAGACACATAGACTTGCCTTCCGCCCGATTGTGACTGAGATAGGCACCAGCGACCCCAAAGGGAATAAGCTGTAGAAAATGGATAGATGGATGGACAAAGAATCATCATACTGCTGTGATTATATGCATCAAGTGTTCATTCAAGCCCAAAGCAAAATATCGTAATATATATCGTATATCGCAATATGGCCTAAAAATATTGAGACATTAAAAAAAGGCCATATTGCCCAGCACTACTGGCAAGTTTTACTAATGTTTATTATCAGTACGGTAATTGCTACATCCCTACACAGCAATACGGTAATTGTTACATCCCTACACAGCAATACGGTAATTGTAACTTTCCTACACCGCTCATTAGCATTTAAGATACAGACACCATAAGGCTCCCTTTTAAGCCGTCTACAATTGGGACAACACAGTTCCAATACACTCTTGTGGGACCTCTGACTCTCATTTGAAAGTGTTTAGGAATACTAAAATGCGGGACCTTTAACTGAATAAAATGTGACCAGTGCAAACAGCCTCAAGGAAGCCAAATGACTTTAGTCACATGTCTGTTTTTGGAATAATAGGACATATTGTGTTCGTTGGGTTTTGTCATGCAGAGCATAAAATTATGTCTGGCAGCCTCGGTCAAGAGTATGTGATTTGGGCCTGCAAGAGATCATAAATCTGCGAATGGTTGCAGCATATGATTTGCTTCCTCACAAGTAGCGACGAGGTGGGCGTGCATCTGAATACATTTTTCCCTCAGGAGCGTCTGTACACTATATTTGGCCATGGGTACTGGCCGGGGAGACAAAGGCATGTGCTTATTTGTGTTTGACGACGCTCCCCCCTTTCTTTGCGGGTCCAACCCGAGCGTCCCTTCTCACGGCGGATAGGGAGCTGTGTTGACATGCTCTGCACGGGCGCCGACTACCGCAGAAACCACAGCCCCTTCGTTTGAGGCTCTCCAATCAAACGGGACGTTTTACGGTTTCCTAGCAATGTAGCGTTGGATGCTTTGTATGGTCTGTGCAAGTCAATGTAGCCTTTTAGAGCTGCAACTCAACTCTTTCCGTCCACACGTTTTTGTTGGTTTATAGCAGAAAGAGTGATTGCGTTTCACTCATGATGTAGAACAGACCTGGGCAAGTTAAGGCCCGGGGGCCACATCCGGCCCGTTAAGCTTTTCAATCTGGCCCGCCGGACATTCCCAAATATTTTTTTTAGATCTTTAAAGATGGAAAGTGTTGCTGCCATTATGATGTGCAGTGATGTTTTCTAATGACCATCAGTCTTGAACTGTACAACATATTTCAATGGTTGGACTGCGCTTTTGCATGATATTTTAGTGACTAGTGTTGTCCTGATACCAATATTATTTTGATACTTTTCGGTACTTTGATACGTTTCTAAATAAAGGGGACCAGAAAAAATAGCAATATTGGCTTTATTTTAACAAAAGATCTTAGGGTGTGGCGGATCGGTACTTTTCAGAGGCGGTATGGTACCGAATATGGTTCATTAGTATCGCGGTATTATACTAATACCCGTACACCGTACAACCCTAGTTACTATGGTAGTCTACGTCACAGCAGGTCAGACGAGGCACTAAGCGGTGTGGGTTGGGAGCGTTTCCACAGAGTGTTTCCAGAGCGGCCAGCCTGAAATGTGGGTGCCAGGGACAGACGTGGAAGGAGATTTTTACAAGAAAGTTCTAAAGCTCAGTAATGTCAGGCTTGGAATAAGGAATGGACTCAGATCTCCCGTCCAAAGGGAAAACCTAGTAACTCACTTCTAGCTGATTTTGAGAAAACTAAGGAAAACCAATCTATCTTGATGCTGTCTTACAACGATCTACAAAGTCATCAAACGTATAGATGTTTTCTTGAGCTTTCATTTTCTTGCCGATTGAGCCATGGATTGAATCTGCTCTCATGAACGTGTGCCCTTTCTCCAGATATTTTATCACAATCTCGGGTGGGCCCCATTCTGCGTTTGGACATTGGGCAAGAGCCGTGTACAGCGTCCAGTTTTTATTTTGACCTCCACAGTTATCTGCCCAAAAGAGTATGCACGGGGAAGAATCAAGAACAATACATTTAATGAAGGTGCTTGCAACGTCCTGGGCCAATCTTTCAAATATCCCCTCGTGCCATAATATCACATAATCTGGTTGACGGTCGGCCCCCATTCGTGCAAATGTCTCATTAAAGACAATAAGGCGACTGACGAAGCTTCGATTGGTCACTTGAGATACTAGGTTTTTCTGTTGTATTTACGCGGTTATGTGGTAGTTGCTAGGTCCTGCCATGCGCGTAACAGCTTACCTACGGAACAAATTACAATATCGCATACACTAATGTAAACCATATCACCTAGGAATTCCAAAATTATTATCAGCTCAGTTTTGACCAAAATTGAGTTACTGGGTTTTGCCTTTAGACGGGAGAGATGCAGAGATTAGATTTATAATAAAGCTTTTATTTTGAAAAACTCTCAAACCTCCAGAGCCAGAATTTACCAAATCTATAAGGAACAAAAAACGGTCAGCAAAAAGTTCCAAAAAGGGGAACAACCAAAAAGCACTCCTAAAAAGGAGGTAAATACCAAAATAAAGACAAATTACAATTAGCGCCGTATCTGCTATGCAAGTTAAACATAAAACGCTCCAACAGGAGGAAGACAACAATTGCTATAAAAAACATCTACTCTGATCTTAATCTAATAAAAGGTAAACAAAAATTAACTCAAAAACTTTGAGGACGGAAATATAATTGGGAAAAAATCATAACTCACCTCTTCGGAAGAACAAAGGCTAGGTAACAAAAGTCGCTCTGGGGGGGGGGAAAGTTAAACTCAAAATTACAGCGGAATTCAGGATCCAAAGAAGTAGACATGGGGGGAGGCAAGACATGGACATGAACATGAACATGGACGCTAGACAGGCACGAAAGCTCGAGACAATCTGGCACAGAACAAGGGGAGGCATGCGCTTATATGGAACATGAGGGTAATGGGAAACAGGTGGAAACAATCAAGGGTCAGGAATGACGTCAGACTGGCGACACAAGAAGAAGGGCCCGTGATCTGAAACAAAAAAAATTACTTTTCAAAATAAAACATACAAATCACAAGACAGAAAAACCAAGACAAGACATCCCTCACTGCGGTGTGACAAGAGATATATCACATATATCAGATTGTAGATGTTTTTTGGGGGGTGTTTTTTACCCTTCACGTTCATGTTTCGCTGTGTTTATTGCATTTTTGTTGCATTTGGCTTGATTGTAAAATGTCGATTGAGAAGGTGTGACGTTCATATGTTCTAAATATTCAGGGTTTTATCGTCCATAGAAAAAAAAAATTCCATTCCTTTTTTAAGGCAGTCCGTCATAACATTTTTAGCATTCAATCAGACTTTATTGTGAGGTTTTGAATTAGTTTTCCTAAAAATATATATACTGGCCCACAGACACATTGTTTCTCAAAATAATTGCCCAGGCCTGATGTAGAAAATGGTCACTTGAAGACATATAAGGAACTTTGAATTACTGGGCCGATCAAAAGATATCAATATATATTGGAATAGACATAATTAAAGTTGGGCGGCAACGTTCCCTCTAAGGTACGCGCCTGTGCAATTGCACACTGCTCACGCATCCTCTATGCACGGCAAATCTAGGCCGCGCACAATATCGAATTAAAAGATAAGCGCATAACAGTGTGCACGTCTGCCGTCGCTCACATGTGCACAACTAAATGCTCCAGGAGTTTAGGCGTTTGCTCACACATACGAAAAATTGTAGGGAAAAGCTGGGCGGTTTACAAGTATTTTAGTTAATACTGGTATATTTTAGAAAGAGATGTATACAGTACAGGCCAAAAGTTTGGACACATTTTGTCATTCTCAACACAACCGATCGTCCCAACCCCATTGATAAAGCAATACATCCCACTAATCAACCCAGATAAGGCACACGTGTAAAGTGAAAACCATTTCAGGTGACTACCTCTTGAAGCTCATTGAGAGAAGGCCAATGTGTGCAAAGCAGTAATCAGAGCAGAGTGGCTATTTTGAAAAAAAAATAGAATATAAAACATGATTTCAGTTATTTCACTTTTTTTTGGGGTAAGTACATAACTCCACATGTGTTCATTCATAGTTTTGATGCCTTCAGTGACAATCTACAATGTAAATAGTCATGAAAACAAAGAAAATGCATTGAATAAGAAGATGTGTCCAAACTTTTGGCCTGTACTGTATTTGAGACAATACCGCCATACCGGTATCTTTTAATGTGCCTTTAATATGGCCATTTGCTCTTCTCTGCACCTGACAGGTGGAGCACAGACCATTACCTCTGGCTCAACCCTCCCCCTTGCAACAGTTTCTGGTTTCCTTGTGCCATCTTTCTATCCCATTTTTCATTCTCCCCATGGAGTGAGAAGAGACGTTAAAAAAAAGTGCTGCAGAGAGTGAATAAATTGTAAATACAATGGGAATTCACCTTGATAGTATGGCAGTTTTTTGGATGTTTTAAGACGGGCCGTAGTCACCGCTTTTCTTTTCAACCTTGGTTATACGGGAAACAAAAGTGCAGGACTGTATAAATAAAATAGATGAGAAATGATAAAAAAATGTGCTACTTTAAAATAATACTAATTTAGTCCAATTATATTAAAATAAAAATTAAGACCTAGCACAAATTCTGTTCTATACTTAAACAACAATAAAAGACAAATTAAATGTCACACAGTCGTGATTTCCTGGTATTAAACCTCCAGAAAATAGTTCTTCTCAGGTTTCTCTATATTTAAAGTTTCACTCTTTGCACTATTTTTGTTACTATTCATTATAATAATTTCTTACTTTTGCCTTATTTCTTAACCTTAATTTCAGAGGTTATTGTTAAGTGTTTACTGTGCTTTTAGAATGTTTTTTTTTTTTTGGATTGATTGTTTTCCATAGTTATATTGACATCTCCTCTCCTTTCTACCTTGGTAGCTGAGGGGATCTTCATCAGAAAGTTACATATGAAACACAAAAAATAGCTGTTTCTCAGCTTTGGTCTGTATGGGCCACAGCGGTACTCAGTTGTAATACACTTTTCCACCACTTGTCGCAGTGATGACAATTTTAAACAAACATAAGTTTGGAGCTAAAGTTATAGAGAAGTTTATTCATCGCAGAACACTTGGTGGAGCTGTATTTTCATGCGTGGGAAATTATGTAAATTTATTTTCATCAGTTTTTATGAGTCCCTTCTTTTGCAGTATATTTAATTTGTATTTATTTTGAGCAGCCTGACTTAAGCTTTGATCATAATCTTCGTGATTAACACATGGTTTCATGTCATTTGACAATGTTTATCCTGTTAAACCAGGGGTCGGCAACCCAAAACGTTGAAAGAACCTTATTGGACCAAAAATGCAAAAAAAAAATCTTGTCTGGAGCCGCAAAAAATGAAAAGCGGTATACAAGTCTTGTAACGAAGACAACACATGACGTAAGTGTCTATATTAGCCATTATAGCCTACTATGAAAATTACTATGTATTACAGGCTGAAGCAAATGTTCGTTGACAAAAATGTTGAAATGTAATATTTACTCTACAAATGTTTACTTTAGAAATTATTAGTTAATCAGAGGCTACTCAGAAGGTGAGATAATTACTGACGTTTAATGGCCAAAAGTATAGATGTTTGTGTCCAAGTTAAAGGAAACGGCATCTTATAATTGATCTATTACAATCTTTGACAAGGTAAGTAATAGTTGCTGTGGTCTGGAACAACGTGGCACACAAACAACTATCTGAAATGCAGCCAATATTACATACAGATAATGTGTCATGAGACATGCAAAACTAAATTATATACAAAGAGGATGCAAGTAAAGGATATTAATTGAGGTCAAATATACCTACAAATGAGGCATAATGATGCAATACAGCTAGCTTAAATAGCATGTTGGCATTGATTAGCTTGCAGTCATGCACTGACCAAATATGCCCGATTAGCACTCCAATAAGTCAATAACATCAACAAAGCGCACCTTTGTGCATTCACGCACCGCATTAAACTTTTGGTGGACAAAATGAGCCAAAGGAAGAGTGGAAGATTTTACATGTAAACAAACTCTTTTGTCACAGTCCACACTATGGTGAGTTCAAAAACTGCCAAAATTAGGAGGACAAAACAATGTTCACCAAATAGTCTCATCAGTGAAGCATACACACAAACATATTAAACAGTGGGCTTTCTAACAATTGTGAAGTTTTGTGTCATGTTTGTCCGCAAACAAAAAAATATACTAAAACTAAAAAAATATTTCCCCCCCATCTTTTTCCTATTTCAATCCTTTTTAAAAAATGCTCCTATGAGCCGCGGGTTGCTGACCCTTGTGTTAAACTATAAATAGGTTAGATATAATTATTGAATATGACTAAAATCAAAAGTAAGATTACTTGGGGCGGCATGACGTAGTGGGTAGAGTGGCCGTGCCGGAAACCTTAGGTTTACCATCCAAATCGCTGCCGCTGTGTCCTTGGGCAGGACACTTCACCCTTGCCCCCAGTGCTGCTCACACTGGTGAATGAATGATGAATGATAGGCAGTGGTCGGAGGGGCTGTAGGCGCACACTGGCAGCCACGCTTCCGTCAGTCTACCCCAGGGCAGTTGTGGCTACAAATGTAGCTTACCACCACCAGGTGTGAATGAATGATGGCTTATCACTTCTCTGCAAAGCGCTTTGAGTGTCTATTAAAGCGCTATGTAAATCTAATCCATTATTACTGATTCAGGGTTAACATAAGAGTGGGCGGTGGAAAAGTTCAGCCCCAAAGTCCAAAACATTAAGAACCCCTGATATAGATGTTGTTTTGTGAATAGGCAAACTTGGCATGATGCAGCTCCTAAAACGTTAGTGCAATGTTAGCACTGTAGTTCACATAGCTACGCTAGCGTGGCTAACGTTTTTTTTTTCTTCCCCGCTTTTAGCTCGCCCATCTGTCGTTGCAACCACAAGAACTTGTGCTTCTCTCGTGTCTCTGTATCAGCTTATTTACGTTCCGGTATACTGTAGCGTGTCCTGAAGTTGTGCATTCACTTCAAGTCGGCTGTCAGGAGGTTGAGGTGTCATCGCTTAACGGTGTTACAAAAAAGTTCAGTTAGAATAATACATAATGTTGGTTATAGAGAACATACAAATCCTTTATTTATTGAATCAGAAATACTGAAATTCCACAATTTGCAAACAGCTAAAAATATACACAAAGCAAACTGTAATCTGCTACCCAAGAATATTCAACATTTTTTCTCAAAAAAGAGGAGAAATATAGTCTTAGAGCAGTGGTTCTCAAATGGGGGTACGCGTACCCCTGGGTGTACTTGAAGGTATGCCAAGGGGTACGTGAGATTTTTTAACAATATTCTAAAAATAGCAATTCAAAAATCCTTTATAAATATATTTATTGAATAATATTTCAACAAAATATGAATATTAGTTCATAAACTGTGAAAAGAAAGGCAACAATGCAATATTCAGTGTTGACGGTTAGATTTTTTTGTGGACATGTTCCATAAATATTGATGTTAAAGATTTCTTTTTTTGTGAAGAAATGTTTAGAATTAAGTTCATGAATCCAGATGGATCTCTATTACAATCCCCAAAGAGGGCACTTAAAGTAATGATTACTTCTATGTGTAGAAATCTTTATTTATAATTGAATCACTTGTTTATTTTTCAACAAGTTTTTAGTTATTTTTATATCTTTTTTTCCAAATAGTTCAGGAAAGACCACTACAAATGAGCAATATTTTGTACTGTTATACAATTTAATAAATCAGAAACTAATGACATAGTGCTGTATTTTACTTGTTCATCCCTTTTTTTCAACCAAAAATGCTTTGCTCTGATTAGGGGATACTTGAATTAAAAAAATGTTCACAGGGGGTACATCACTGAAAAAAGGTTGAGAACCACTGTCTTAGAGAAAAATGTATTTTAAGAACATTTGTATGCACGTACAACACTTAAGACCTTCAGTATATCAGTATGAAATGGATTAAGCAAAGCAATCAAGCAATGTACTAATATGATCCACTTCAAGAAACTCTTCAAACATGAATTGTTTACAAAGTACAACAAAGAAGAACCATGATAAACATTCTGAATGTATTTAATCTATCCATCCGTTCATTTTCAAAATAATCTTCCTCATCTCACCGTATGAAATGTAACTTACTTCACCGAATAGTATTTATTTTTATTGTGATTGATTATGGAGTATAGTGTGAATAAATTGAGAACACGAAGTGAACAAACTGTTATTTAAAAGAAAAGGGGTAGGATTAAATAAGCTCTGCTTCTTCCTACTCCTTATCGAACATGTTGAAAAGAGAAACTGGGAATGGTGATGTATCACGTTGTATGCTTGCATGTTCGAAAATAAACTCAAACTCAACTCTCAGAAGTGGTTAATCCTTAACCATTTGTGCTTTCCTTGCCTTTTATTGCCCCTGTCCTTTGGAGGTTGTACAAATTCTTACTTCCATACTTTGAGCCGCAAATGTCACAATGCTTGTCCCAATTGATAAAAGTGGTTTTCACAAGGCCTGCCGGCGTGCTAGCAGGGCCTCTCAGCTGCAGGTGCAACAGGCCCGTTTTAACTGCACGTGTAGGCTCCTCTTATCTATTGGGAATGTAAACCCTGCATGTGCTCCAGCTCGTTACACTGCTAGGCAATATATCAACTGTTAAAACATGAATGTAACACCATACTGTAGCGCTCGCTCTAAGTCCAACCTAATTTGCTGCTGTAGCTGGAATAATTCATGCAACTTACTTTTTTTCTCTCCTGACATTAGCATTGGTAATTTGCCGACCTCCACCTTGTCCTGTGCAGAAAGGCTTGTTAGCTTGCTGCGACCTTGGGGGCACGATTGCTTTCGCCTCCCGTGACTATGCAATACTGATCATTACTGTGATTAACTTTGAAATTCAGATATTAATATGAAAATGTCATATCACAATTACCATGACCAAAATTATCACGGTTATAATTATTTATTTTAATTTATTTTTTATTTTTATTTAGCCTTTATTTAACCAGGTAAAATCCCATTTAGATCAAAAATCTCTTTTTCCAAGAAAGACCTGGCCAAGAGGGCAGCAGCAAGGTTACATTAAAAACAGTAAACAACACATAAATGATTAAATTTACACTATGTGTGGTGTTCGGGTCTGTGGGACCCGTTTTCATTTTTTATTAAAAAAAACAACAATACAATTAATACATTTTTTAAACTGATACTCACTGAGTTTGGCTCATTTTCTGTGAAGAACATATATCAGAATACATATTTAATGACCACACACCATACACCCCCCCTACACATTTCTATTACTTATAAGATGAATTGAATTGATTAACGTGGACCCCGACTTAAACAAGTTGAACAACTTATTCGGGTGTTACCATTTAGTGGTCAATCGTACATAATATGTACTGTACTGTGCAATCTACTAATAAAAGCTTCAATCAATCAATCTAAAGGGTCCACTGGACCCGGGGCTAATAGAAGTGTGGAAATTGATGTTCTGTGGGGGCACGATTGCTTTCACCTCCTGTGACTATGCAATCCTGATCATTACTGTGATTAACTTTGAAATTCAGATATTAATATGAAAATGTCATATCGCAATTACCATGACCAAAATTATCACGGTTATAATTATTTATTTTAATTTTTTTTAGTTTTATTTAGCCTTTATTTAAACAGGTAAAATCCCATTTAGATCAAAAATCTCTTTTTCCAAGAAAGACCTGGCCAAGAGGGCAGCAGCATGGTTACATTAAAAACAGTAAACAACACATAAATTATCAAATTTACACTATGTGTGGTGTTCGGGTCTGTGGGACCCGTTTTCATTTTTTATTAAAAAAAACAATAATACAATTAATACATTTTTTAAACTGATACTCACTGAGTTTGGCTCATTTTCTGTGAAGAACATATATCAGAATACATATTTAATGACCACACACCATACACCCCCCCTACACATTTCTATTACTTATAAGATGAATTGAATTGATTAACGTGGACCCCGACTTAAACAAGTTGAACAACTTATTCGGGTGTTACCATTTAGTGGTCAATCGTACATAATATGTACTGTACTGTGCAATCTACTAATAAAAGTTTCAATCAATCAATCTAAAGGGTCCACTGGAGCCGGGGCTAATAGACACACACACACACACACACACACACAGTAGGCCTAGACAGGAGGAGGACAGAGTGTAGGTACACAAAACATCAGAGGGTCAAATGTGCGAGAAAAGGAGAGCAGACAGTGTTGACAAACAATGTTGCAACCTTGTGTGGGAACCGCAGGTGCAGAAACACAAAAGAATTCCCGTGGGATGCAGAAACTGGCTGATAAATTTTCAGTGCAACGTTCATATTGTTGTTACTCGGCCAGCGTTTGTGGGTCTGATGGACCCGTTGCATTTTGTGGCTTTTAATGCCTCACAAGCAAACACTTTCATGTTAAAATACTGAGCAGATGTTTACCTTATCCCAATAAACATCTGTCAATTGAAGGGTATTGAAGCCACAAAATGCAACGGGTCCATTAGACCCACAAACGTTGGCTGAGTAACAACAAAAAGAACATTACACAAGGGTCAAGACTTGCTCACATAACGCATGTGTATACAGACAAGGTAGACTGCAATCCTTTCACAGAAGCTTTAAACTCATTTAATGTGACAGGGGTTTGAAGTTGGAGATTCGATCGTAGGTTATTCCAAGCCTTCGGTGCTGAAAACTAAATGCTTTCTTGCCCATTTCAGTCCTTACTTTGGGGACAACAAATTGCAGAACATTCATTGAGCGAAGATTGTGACTTCCTTGTTTCTTTGTTAAAAGACAAGACAGATAAGATGGAGTGATACCCAGAAGGGTTTTGTAGATGAACACATAGCAATGATTTAGGCGTCGAGCACATAAAGACGTCCAGTTAACCATTGAGTATAACACACAATAGTGAGTAAAAGGGAGCGCAGTTGGTGATGAATCTTAGTGCACCGTGGTACACACTATCCAGCTTGTGGAGACAAATGAATAAACTATTTAAAATAAATACAATTTGCATGTTTTGTGTTTCTTCAATCAATCAATCATAAATCAAAGTTTATTTATATAGCCCTACATTACGAGTGTCTCAAAGGGCTGCACAAGCCACAATGACATCCTTGGCTCAGATCCCACATCAGGGCAAGAAAAAACTCAACCCAATGGGTTCTTGTGCTTCAGTAATGGTCTTTCAGTCTTCATATCGTATCTGTTTTACTGGAAAATGCTTTTATTGTTTTCAATATTTGTTTTTACAGGCACTTTAAGATGTATTTAAATGAAAACAGCATCACTGATATAATTCTGTTATTATTCATAATTTTTGGCAGGCAATGTGTCGTCCCACTCTGTTCAGCGGTCATTGAAAGCATCGTAAGAACACCTAGTTTTAATCTGAATATAGAACAATCACTCTGTATTGCATGCATTAATGTGTACATATACTTTCGGATTGGGGTATGTCGTTTTTTAATGGGCAAAAATATTAGGGCTCTTGTTTTTATGACAGCATTTTTAGCTCGCCTGCTGACATCAGTCAGTCTATGAGTTTACTAAAGTTTAGTTATCAATCACAGTGTTTCGAGCCATCCATCCATCCATTTGTCCCTTTCGGGGTTGCGGGGGGTGCTGGAGCCTATCTCATCTGCATTCGGGCGGAAGGCGGCGTACACCCTGGACAAGTCGCCACCTCATTGCAGGGCCAACACAATTAGACAACATTCACACTCACATTTCGATCATTTTAATTAGAAAAGCTAATACTAACAGTGGGGAGTTTTACCACAGTTATCATTAATACTGATTACATCTCTAAAAGGAGGTAGTAGATACCCATTTAAGTCTGGTTTAGGGATGCAACTATTGTTTATTTTAGTAACTGCGTAATCTATCGATGGTATTGACAGCCTTAATGCATATTTTAGGGAAAATAATTTAAACAAAATATTTTTCTGCTTGCCATAACGTTAATTTTTTTTCAATAGATGTTCTAAATGAACATTGACATTTCCCTTTAAACATGTGTGTATTAATGTGTATTTTTTTTTAATGAATGAGGGATAAGTAAATAAAACGAGGTGTGTTGCCCAAAACCAGGTAATAAATATGTTTTACAGAAAATTTGCGTTGTTCCTGGACTAACTCAAGGAATCAGGTGCAAATAGTGTAGTGGCTTTGGTGCAACAGGATCCGCTCCGTCCCAGTGACCGACAATGGGCACCCCTGGATCAGCTCATTGATTAAACATTAAGGATTGCACCATCTGCCAGACATTGACACCTCTGCCTGTTTGTTGCTTCCATGTAACTTGTTGGTTTCCTGATAAGCGTTTTTTTTCCTTTTTTTTTTTTGTAACCACTGAAGCTAGTGTCTGCTAATACGGGGATTCCAAGGCACAGCAGTGTCACATGACATAATCTCTGGTTGCAGAGGCTGCCCTGGTCAGAGTGCGCTCGTTAAAAGGGTTTTTCGCAACCTGTACGCTGTTGCCTAGAGCAGTGTTTTTCAGCCTTTTTTGAGCTAAGGCACATTTTTTTGCGTTGAAAAAATCCGGAGGCACACCCCCGGCAGAAATCATTGAAAAACGTAACTCGGTTGACTGTAAAAAGTCATTCTCGCAATTGTTGGATATGACCATAAACCATAACCAAGTATGTATCAGTATAGTTCTTGTCTCAAAGTAGGTGTACTGTCATGACCTGTCACATCATGCCGTGACTTATTGCTGTTTTCCTGTGTGTATTGTTTTAGTTCTTGTCTCACGCTATTATTTTAGTGGCTTTTCCTCTTTTTTTGGTGGTTTTCTGTAGCAGTTTCATGTCTCCCTTTGGGCGATATTTCCCGCATCTACTTTATTTTAGCAACCAAGACTATTTAAGTTGTTTTTACTCTTCTTTGTTGGGACATTGTTGATTGTCATGTCATGTTCGGATGTACATTGTGGACGCTGTCTTTGCTCCACAGGAAGTCTTTTCTGTCGTCCAGCATTCTGTTTTTGTTTACTTTGTAGCCAGTTCAGTTTTAGTTTGGTTCTGCATAGCCTTCCCTAAGCTTAAATGCCTTTTCTTAGGGGCACTCACCTTTTGTTTATTTTTGGTTTAAGCATTAGACACCTTTTTACCTGCACACTGCCTCCTGCTTTTTCCGACATCTACAAAGCAATTAGCTACCGGCTGCCACCTACTGATATGGAAGAATATTACGCGGTTACTCTGCCAAGCTCTAGACAGCACTGACACTCAACAACAACACATAATTTGCAAACTATAATTACTGGTTTGCATAAAATACCCCAGAGTGGGATCATAAAGTGCGAACAAGTGAAAAAATAAGATTATGCACGAAAAGCACATGCAAAGAACCAGATTCATTGTATTTTTTCACACTATATGTAGGATATATGCCTTTAGCCAAATAAAACGTTATGATGTCTGTTATTCTGGTGAGTCTTTGAGAGGTGGATGGATGCACAGTTAATGTTACGGTCGTCAGTATTTTGCGCTTTACAGTGCGGACAAGCAATGGCGGTTAGGAAAAGAAGAGAAGTGTTGTTTATCCTTAACATGTCTTTGCAACTTGATAATTTGTTTGGATGTGCACACAGACACAGCTTTGCCTTGCAATTTGTTGTGGAATTTGTTGTTGGTTCATCCGCGCGGGTGCATTTCAAGGTTTCGATAAACAAGTGGGAGTCCCTACAAAACAGCGAAGCATGCGGTCGTGTTCCGGGTTTAGAATGTGTGCCTTTTGGTACCCTGTTGGTAACTCTGCGGGGTGGTTGGGTGGACGCATCTATGTAATAATGCATTTATTTTTCTAATATTTTTGGGAGCCACTGACTGATCTACCTTTAAACTTGCCCCGCCACATAATTTTATATGGCCCACAAACGCCTGGAAATGTACATCAATATAAGGCTCTTTCTGACTGAATGTATTCCGCCTTTGAATTTTGACAGAAAAATTGCATGCACTGCATGAAATTGCATATTCTTTAAACCTTGATACTATATTGTCATGCTACAATTGTGCTACTATTATGTAGATCCACTATGGACTGAACTGTCACAATATTATGCTAGATCCACTCGACGTCCATTGCACTGTTCGCCCTGGGGTGTGTGTGTGTGTGTGTGTGTGTGTGTGTGTGTGTGTGTGGGGTGGGGGTTGGGGGGGTCATCTGCGGTCCTCTCCAAGGTTTCTCATTGTCATCCCACTGGGTTGAGTTTTTCCTTGCCCTGATGTGGGATCTGAACCGAGGATGTTGTTGTGGCTTGTGCAGGCCTTTGAGACACTTGTGATTTAGGGCTATATGAATAAACATTGATTGATACAATTGACTTACCTGGATTTACCCCAATATACAGGTATTTTGAAACACAAGCTGTCTCTCGAATTACCGTTATACTTTGCATTTAGACCATAAATATGAGTTAAAGGCATCCCTCCTGCTGGTTAGCGCATTTTGTCAGATTTAACCCCATAAAATCTGCCTCACAAAATCCGACGAAGTGGATGATATTCATTGAGTTCAAGAAGACTAGGTGATTTGGTTTTGTAGTCATACATCCAGAAGTTGTAGAAAATCTCGCGGTTGTCAAGGCATTAATTGAAGTATTTATGGCACAATACAATAAACAATAAGATGTTCCTCGCTGTACCAAAACCGTTTTCATTACAACCATCTGTCCAATAATTGTTTTTTGGTAATTAATAGCAATCATTGCAAAATAAGGATGACCCGTGACACTATGACAAATGCTAACAATCATATTTACCAGCAGCCATCATGTGTTGAGGGCACTTTCACAGAATTATCAGGAAGAGAAACAATGGATTAGGGAAATGAGATTTGCTAACAGGTTTCACAATGTTATGCAACGTTTTACTATAATCCAGGCGGGCGGGATTAATCCGATAATGTTTGCAAAGAGGGCCCGTGCTCTCTCTTCATGCCCGCAGGACCAAAGTGAGGAGGTTGAGCAAGGAGAGGACTGTTCCTTTGCTGGGAAATGAAACCTAACTGTGGCTCACTTCTGGGGTGGAAGCTTTAACTCCTGTTATGATTTCTGTTCTTGCTTGTTATTGTGCCGTGGGATTGGAGTTTCTGGTACAAAAAACACACACCAATCTGCTGTCCTGCCCACATTTACATCGATTGCTGTGCTGTTTTTTAGGATTCCATTTGAATTGGGCCTACATCAACAGAGAGCCGTGTTGTGGTCGAGTTGGACTTTCATTTAGCTTCAAATGAAACCTAATGGTCCTGTGGCCAAGGTTAGATATCTGCAGTTTGCGCAGCAGGGGGAAAAAAAGGGATTAGTCATTACATCGGAGATCTGCCAGCCTGCTATTTTTGAAGTTTCAAAGCAAACACACATTTGTGGTTTTCTTATTGTGCTAGTTAAACTCAACTTTGCTCTCCAGAAGTGCTGTTTTGTGCTTACAGTGGTCACTGTTGGCTTTTGGCAAGGTATGAAAACACATAAGACTACACACAAACATTTGATCATAGTAACTTTTTTATAGTAATAATCATGATTTAGTTCGAACTAATTACTTAATTAGCACTAATATAGAAGCATGAGTACACGATCCGTTGTGGTGAAGAAGGAGCTGAGCCGAAAGGTAAAGCTCTCAATTTACCGGTCGATTTACGTTCCCATCCTCACCTATGGTCATGAGCTTTGGGTTATGACCGAAAGGACAAGATCACGGGTACAAGCGGCCGAAATGAGTTTCCACCGCCGGGTGGCGGGGCTCTCCCTTAGAGATAGGGTGAAAAGCTCTGCCATCCGGGAGGAGCTCAACGTAAAGCCGCTGCTCCTCCACATCGAGAGGAGCCAGATGAGGTGGTTCGGGCATCTGGTCAGGATGCCACCCGAACGCCTTCCTATGGAGGTTTTTAGGGGATGTCCAAATGGTAGGAGGCCACGGGGAAGACCCAGGACACATTGGGAAGACTATGTCTCCCGGCTGGCCTGGGAACGCCTCGCGATCCCCCCCGAAGTGCTGGACGAATTGGCTCGGGAAAGGAAGGTCTGGGCTTCCCTGCTTAGGCTGCTGCCCCCGCGACCCGACTTCGGATAGGTGGAAGAAGATGGATGGATGGATGGAGTACATAATAATTCACTTTATCGCTGGTGTGTCCTAACTCTTGTCTGCTCGCAGCTCACTTTTTTTTTTTGTCCCGCATCAAAGCATGAAGTTTTAGGGATTAGGGCCACACAAAATTACACAACAATACAATGATATGATATTTAAAAAATATGGATGGATGTAGGGCTGGGCGATATATCGATATACGCGATATATCGCAGGTTTGTCTCTGTGCGATATAGAAAATGACTGTATCGTAATATTGACGTTCTCACGCAGTTGTTTTTAGCTGCGGGCATTACACTACAGGCTCTCCTCGCTCTTTCTTGTGTCTCCTTCTCTCAGACAAGCATGCGCACATTATTACATACGTCACATACTGTCACGTTATACATATACGCCCTCGCCCAGCAGAGAGGTAGCGGCGTGGCTAACGTTAGCTGTGATGCTAGTGGGTTGTTGCGAGAGAAAGAAGGTGTGAATCTAGTAACAAATGAAGGAAGAATTAATTCCCAAGAAAAACAGCACAGGATCCATCGTCTGGCGGTGGTTCGGCTTCCAGCGGGAATATGTCGAATAGACAACTTTAATTTGTCATGTGTGGAGCACGAGCGTTGCTACCAAAAGTAGCATTACTGCTAATATGTAGCATCATTTGAAAAGGCACCTGCTAATAATTTTAATAAATACAGTTTTGGTAAATCTACTTAGTTGTGATTTCCTTCTCTGCATGAAAGTTTAAAAGTAGCATATAGTAGTGCAGTATGAACAAGAATGTTTCAATGTAGACACATAGAATCACCATACTGTTGTGAATATATGTATCAAGTGTTCATTCAAGGCTAAGGCAAAATACCGAGAAATATATCGTATATCGCGATATGGCCTAAAAATATCGCGGTATTTAAAAAAGGCAATATCGCCCAGGCCTAGATGGATGGATGTAGGGCTGCAACTAACGATTAATTTGATAATCGATTAATCGTTCGAATATTACTTCGATTAATAGTCGGATAAAAGAGACAAACTACACTTCTATCCTTTCCAATACTTTATTTAAAAAAAAAAAACAGCATACTGGCACCATGTCCTTTCGACTTGCCAAATAAATCAAGGCAAGTGTTACAAAAATGTTTTATTTTTATTTTTTATAAAGTGCACCATTGTCATGCACAATAACAATAATTTTGCTTAGGGAAATTTCAAAGGAGCCAGATGAGGTGGTTCGGGCATCTGGTCAGGATGCCACCCGAACGCCTCCCTAGGGAGGTGTTTAGGGCACGTCCAACCGGTAGGAGGCCACGGGGAAGACCCAGGACACGTTGGGAAGACTATGTCTCCCGGCTGGCCTGAGAACGCCTCGGGATCCCCCGGGAAGAGCTAGACGAAGTGGCTGGGGAGAGGGAAGTCTGGGTTTCCCTGCTTAGGCTGTTGCCCCCGCGACCCGACCTCGGATAAGCGGAAGATGATGGATGGATGGATGGAATTTCAAACCTGGCAATTACCTATTCCAACCATTCTGCAATTTTGGATGCTGAATGTCTTTCCTCTAGTGGCATGGTCGTGAGGCAGATTGACTTCATGTTCCATTCGTCTCCAATGTAGTGGCAAGTATTGGCAAGGTAGGCTACACTTGTCCACACATCAGTAGTGAGAGCAATTTTGCTGTGGGTGGCTTTTATGTCTACACAGCATGGAATGTCTGCTCGTACTTCCTCTCCATCAGTTTGGTAAAATGGGTCCTCGAGGGAAGAGTGTAACCAGGGTTGAGGACGTGAATCATTTGTCTAAAACCTTCATCCTCCACCATTGTTAGTGGCCTCATGTCAGTTACCAACATATTTAGGATAGCATCAGTCAAAGCAGCCGCTTGCTGTGGTGTGCACACCTTCCTTTGTACCAAGTCTGTAATGCCGGCTTGTTTATTTCTGAAATGAGAGAAACCATATAATGAATGTACATAGTAGCATCATTTACA
Source organism: Nerophis ophidion (assembly GCF_033978795.1). Lineage (NCBI taxonomy): Eukaryota > Metazoa > Chordata > Actinopteri > Syngnathiformes > Syngnathidae > Nerophis > Nerophis ophidion. Next base: position 6,670,627 of record NC_084612.1, read on the forward strand.
TGTAACTCAATACATACCCAGTTGATTTTATTAATACATTTTGACGTAAAAGACAAATACGCCACCACATAAAAAAAAACAGCTAAATGAAATAAATTAAGTTAAAGTCAAAGTACCAATGATTGTCACACACACACTTGGTGTGGTGAAATTTGTTCTCTGAATTTGACCCACCCCCTTGATCACCCCCTGGGAAGTGAGGGGAGCAGTGGGCAGGAGAGGTGTCGCGCCCGGGAATCATTTATGGTGATTTAACCCCCAATTCCAACCCTTGATGCTGAGTGCCAAGCAGGGAGGCAATGGGTCCCATTTTTTTCTAGTCTTTGGTATAACTCGGCCAGGGTTTGAACTCCCAACCAACCCATCTCAGGGCGGACACTCTAACCACTAGACCACTGAGTAGGTGGTGGACATTGGAGATGCAGCATACGCCAATAATAACACACACATGTGACTCATCGGATCAGATATTGTACACGTTTCTGTTGTGAATAATAAAAGATTCATTTTGGGCTGCCTGTGAATAATAGCATGAAATATTCCAGCACCTTCATAACGTTTAGTTATACTAAAGCGTCTAAATAGATTTATATAGCTTTATTGGGTCCGGCTACATTGATCCATTATGAAACCAACCTGAGATATTTCTGTCCGTTACGTTTATTTCCAAGTTGGTAAGCATGCGTTTTCTCTCTGAAAATGGGTCAAATGTGCCGGAGGCACATTATCAGCCTTGAGTTGCAACAAAGACTTAACGTTACACACAAAAAAGTGGAACTTGTGAATAACAACACAGACAATGAAGACGTCACACTATCCAAAAAGTTCCTAACACTCTGAAAATTAATACACAACAGTTGCTGCTGCGCTTCCTGAGAAAAATCTCCTCGTTAACAAAATATTAAAAACACACAAAGACGGACACAACGGATCAATGTACTCGGACTATGGACTGAAGAAGTTACATACCGTTAGTTCTCTTCATCCATGGACAACATGCTTCCTGTTCAGGCGCTCCCGAAGCAATGTAGTAGTTCCGTGCCACGCGAGGTCGATGCTGCACATTTTGCAGGAAACGGTCTTCTTTGTAGGCTTCACGGTGGCAGAGGGGTTAGTGCGTCTGCCTCACAATACGAAGTTCCTGCAGTCCTGGGTTCAAATCCAGGCTCGGGATCTTTCTGTGTGGAGTTTGCATGTTCTCCCCATGAATGCGTGGGTTCCCTCCGGGTACTCCGGCTTCCTCCCACTTCCAAAGACATGCACCTGGAGATAGGTTGATTGGCAACACTAAATTGGACCTAGTGTGTGAGTGTGAATGTTGTCTGTCTAGCCGATGAGGTGGCGACTTGTCCAGGGTGTACCCCGCCTTCCACCTGATTGTAGCTGAAATAGGCGCCAGCGACCCCAAAAGGGAGTAAGCCGTAGAAAATGGATGGATGGACGGTCTTCTTTGCAGTGTTTAAAGTGAAGTATTCCCACACTTTTGACGACTTATGTCGTACACTTTTCTCCAATGCAGCATTAACCTCCAGATGTTTCTGTGCCGAACTATCGGTACAGTTTCCGCCATTTTTCCAATGTTTCCAAGCAAATGAGACTGCGTGGTCACGGGAGCTGCACATGACACATCATTGGCTGGCTTACTGCCACCTCTTGAGACGTAGCCTCAGCGCCGCCCTGGCGCTGTTTTGTACTGTTTTTGTACTTATTTTGCTTATTGTTTCTCAGCGCTTTGTAAATGTTGCAGTTTATAAATAAAGGTTTAGGGAAAAAAAAAAAGCCTCAGCGCATGCGCATTGCATACATCCAACAAATCGATGACTAAATTAATCGCCAACTATTTTATTTATCGATTTTAATCGATTAAATCGATTAGTTGTTGCAGCCCTATATGGATGGATATTTTCGTGATAATATAAATAACACAAGGCTGTTATGCAGCCTAAAAAAATTATGCTATTTAACGGTTTAGTATGTCATGGAACAAAGGATGTTCCGATCAGGGTTTTATGTTACTGATTTCAATTGTTTAATGAGCGAAATCAGTCAATACCAATACTGATCACATGTATTAATTGTACATTTTTAAATGTACAGTTAATACATGAAGTTATTGAAGTTTATGGCAACCAGAAAAATATTTCTTTATTTAAAGTTAAAATTAAAAGTCACACACACACACTTGGTGTGGTGAAATTATCCTCTTTTTTCGACCCATCCCCATGTTCCCCCCCTGGGAGGTGAGCGGAGCAGTAAGCAGCAGCGGTTGGCTAGGGAATCATTTTGGTGATTTAACACCCAATTCCAACTAGGCCTGGGCGATATGGCTTTTTATTAATATCCCAATATTTTTAGGCCATGTCACGAAATATATCTCAATATTTTGCCCAAGTCTTGAATTAACTCTTGATGCATTTAATCACACCAGTATGATGATTCTATGTGTCAACATTAAAACATTCTTGTTCATACTGCATTAATATATGCACATTTTAAACTTTCATGCAGAGAGGGAAATCAAAACTAAGTCAATTGACTAAAACTGTATTTATTAAACAGTTATTAAGCGGTGGCACAAACATTCATGTCATTTCCAAAACAGAAAGTGCAAGCTATTAGTATCATTAAAGGCTAAGGCAAAATATTGCATGGCCTAAAAATATTGAGATATTAAAAAAAAGGCCATATAGCCCAGCCCTACTCTGAAGGGTAAAAATATGAAGTCAAATTTGTCATAACGACTTTTTTTCACTGCAACAATGCACTTTGGGATGTATTCCACTCATACAATTCCAAGCAACACCCTTCTAATGACATGCACTGCCTTGCGACTGAGCAGCCTGTTGGACCGCATTTAGCGACACAATAGCTGGCCATGTGCTTCCTCATTCATGTCAAACGCCCCGCATCCTTGCTGCACTGCAGTCTAGCTCGGTTGCTGATCTGTAACCTTGTGTCCACTTCTCCAAAAATGTGTAGGCCTGTTTGATGCAAAGGGTGTCTTACAAAGCCACCAGAAACAATGCCTTTATTTATTCTCCTGCGAATGGAAACACACATTCTGACCTCTGTGTTACACCCATCACAAGTAACATGTGGAGCGGTGGATCAACATAGTGTTACCACTTCTACTGGTATTTGTTATGGTACCAGTAGTGGCAAAAAAGTAGAAAGGCGGTCATAACCGTAGAATCGGAAATACAAAGGGTCTGTTCTTCCATGGTCTGTACAACATGGCTGAAGACAACATTTGTATTAAGATGAAATGAGAGCTACAGTTATAAATAAGTTCCCCTTGTTTTTAACTTGATATTGTATTTCTGTGTTTCTGTTGTTCAGTTTTAGGACTACATATATAATCAGTAGGGGTGTAACGGTACGCAAAAATTCTGGTTCGGTACGTACCTCGGTTTAGAGGTCACAGTTCGGTTCATTTTCGGTACAGTAAGAAAACAACAACATATAAATTATTTGGTTATTTATTTACCAAATTTGTAAACAATGGCATAACATACATATTAGAGATGCGCGGATATGCGATTATATCATCCGCAACCGCATCACTAAAGTCGTCATCCAACCGCCACCCACCCGAACCAACATTTCATCAAAGCCACACCCGCCCGCCACCCGCCTGTTGTTATATATCTAATATAGGCAATGCAAGGCATTTGTGAGGTTAGAAAGTGTAACTCCCTCCAAATAGCACAGACACAATGGCTTTCTTGAACTGATTTATTTGAAGGCTTACTTTCCCTTCAAATTCACCGTCAAAACTGTAATAAATAAAGCACGTTACAAACGTAAAAATAATAACATGCACAGCATGCTGGGGATAGTTGATTGGCAACACTAAATTGGCCCTAGTGTGTGAATGTTGTCTGTCTATCTGTGTTGGCCCTGTGATGAGGTGGCGACTTGTCCAGGGTGTACGCCACCTTTCGCCCGATTGTAGCTCAGATAGGCGCCAGCGACCCCAAAAGGGAATAAGCGGTAGAAAATGGATGGAATAGGCATGTGGATCAAACATTTTACCAAGTATAATACCAACAAATGACAAATACCTCGTTGGGCATACCCGGAAAAAGCTTCCTTACATCCGTCGACAGACCAAACGAGACACTTCAAAATAAAAGTATGCCCACATCCTGTTTCAAAGAGTGCTGCTCGTTTTTCGTATGTGGGTAACAACATTTAACTATTTATAAATGGTTGATTTCTATAGGCTAGTAAGGTAAAGTGTTGTACCTGACAAGTTTGGGCTACCTTGCTTCTGCAGCCTTCATCAGAGGTGTCACGTGATGTTAGCGTGATGTTGTCTGTGACGTGATATATGGATTGTACCATCAAGTGTTGTCAGGTACAAAACTTTACCTCCTAGCCTATATAAACCAACCATTTATAAATACACGTCAGTAGGCTAAATGAACCTCTTCAACATAACATTTAACTATGTATAATGTAGCGGCTGGCTACGGGGGTGTTAGCCAATGACTTTGGCTGGAGGGCGGGACTTCCGGGAGAGATAGGGAAGTGATGTTATCGAGAGGAAGTGAGAGTTCGAGTTGTCCCGGGAAAAGCGTTAGAGACATGAGAGCTGTTGTGTGGTTGTATTACATCTTGTGCAATAAAGACAAGACAAACGAATAAGTTTTATGAGCCTACATTCCTGGGACTATTACAATATATATTTTCGAATTGGTTCAACCGCCACCCGCCCAAATTGATTTAAAATCAATTTTTTCGTCATGTCACCCGCCAGACCCGCGGATACTCCGCGGTTGTGACCGCAAACTGCACATCTCTACTACATATACACACAGGGTCCATTGCCATGGTTAATGTGGTCAACATATATAAAATAAAAACTAAATAAGATAAGGCTCAGAATGGTTTCTTAACAAAACCTTTCTACATATAAAGTGCTTTTTTTTGATTGATTGATTGAGACTTTTATTAGTACATTAGTACAGTACATATTCCGTACAATTGACCACTGAATGCAAACACTCCAATAAATTTTTCAACTTTTTTAAGTCGGGGTCCACGTTCATCAACACCCCCCTTCCTCCCAGCCTGGCTAACTTGGCTGCTATAAACACATTTGTTGGTTCAGCCCTGCCTGACTCGCCGAGGAGAGGCTGCTTGAATGCGGTGGTGATGCTTCAAAGGAGTTATAGCATGTTTGACGTGTTGGCAGAAGCGTACCCTCCTGCTGCTGAACAATGTCGGCAAACCTCCGTCCTCCATTGTTGTATCGTGCAGCCAAAGTGTTCCCAAACGGGAGATCTTAACGAGGCAGGAGGGTCTTCCAGCTCCGGCTTTTACATGTTGTCCTAGCCCGGTGGCTGCTAGCCTGCCTCGCTCTGCATTGTTTACACAACGTGCGGTACGCTACTTAATATGTCCGTGTGTAAACTCGTTCGATACACCTCCGAACCGAACCGAAACCCCCGTACCGAAACGGTTCAATACAAATACACGTACCGTTACACCCCTAATAATCAGAATCAGAAGTACTTTATTAATCGCCAAAGGAACTTTTGATTTTCAGCACAATCCCATTCAAGATCAGACAAACATTACAGGGAGACGAAAAAAGGATTGCAAACAGGTCTTGCTAACTTCCGGCAACCCTTTAAAAAAAAAGGGTTGCCATTGTTGTATCGTGCAGCCAAAGTGTTCCCAAACGGGAGATCTTAACGAGGCAGGAGGGTCTTCCAGCTCCGGCTTTTACATGTTGTCCTAGCCCGGTGGCTGCTAGCCTGCCTCGCTCTGCATTGTTTACACAACGTGCGGTACGCTACTTAATATGTCCGTGTGTAAACTCGTTCGATACACCTCCGAACCGAACCGAAACCCCCGTACCGAAACGGTTCAATACAAATACACGTACCGTTACACCCCTAATAATCAGAATCAGAAGTACTTTATTAATCGCCAAAGGAACTTTTGATTTTCAGCACAATCCCATTCAAGATCAGACAAACATTACAGGGAGACGAAAAAAGGATTGCAAACAGGTCTTGCTAACTTCCGGCAACCCTTTAAAAAAAAAAAAAGATGTGAAACAGGTAAACGCTAGGGAGGTGGGAGTAAAAAAAATGATTCAGTCAAAGGCTTGACGCCAGGGAGGGGGTCCAAACTGAGGCCAAGGGAAAAAAAAAACTCATAGCCATAGCACACACAAACAAGTTACATAGAATCAACAAAACTTGCAACAGAGGGGAGGGAGTGGGAGCAACTATGCTATAGTCTGTGTTTTTTACAGTTTTTACAGCAGATTGTTTATTTAATGTGCACTCAATGATCACATGAAATAATGCATTTGTTAAATCAATCCATCTATCAATTGTCTACCGCTTGTCCCTTTCAGGGTCACAGGGGGTGCTGGAGCCTATATCAGCTCCATTCGGGTATTAAGCAAAATACATTTTTTAAGGACAAATTATAATGTAAAGAGTACGGTTCATCCAGACGCACACCTCCCGCCCCCTGAACAGTTTTTTCCCCTCGGCCATCAGACTCATGAACAATAACAAGATCTGATAGCTCAGTTACAGCTCATTTTTATTACCTATTATGTGTTATATGTATTTTTATGTTGCATGATTGTACCAAGAAAAATTTGTATTTTGTGGACCCGTTCTCAAACAATGGCAATAAAACTATTCTGAAATCTTCTGATTCTGAATATGATTAAAATCCGGAGTACAAATACTAATTCGGTGTTGATATTTGAGTGGGCCTCGTGCCCCTTAGTAGTAGAAGGTTTGGCCCTGAGGTCATAACAGTTAAAGGCCTACTGAAACCCACTACTACCGACCACGCAGTCTGATAGTTTATATATCAATGATGAAATATTAACATTGCAACACATGCCAATACGGCCGGGTTAGTTTACTAAATTGCAATTTTAAATTTCGCGCCGAAGTATCCTGCTGAAACGTCGCGGTATGATGACGCGTGCGCGTGACGTCACGCATTGTAGAGGACATTTTGTTCCAGCACCGCTCCCAGCTATAAGTCGTCTGTTTTCATCGAATAATTCCACAGTATTCTGGACATCTGCGTTGCTGAATCTTTTGCAATTTGTTCAATGAATAATGGAGACGTCAAAGAAGAAAGCTGTAGGTGGGAAGCAGTGTATTGCGGCCACCTTTGGCAACACAAACACAGCCGGTGTTTCATTGTTTACATTCCCGAAAGAGGACGGTGACGCTTTACTATGGAACAGAGCGGTCAAGCGAACACTGTTGGATTGGACCACACACAAAGTACAGGGTATTTCGAAAGATCGTGTTTCGAAAAGGGTCCCTTGCGAAAGGCAGAGATGGGCATCGCCACCACCTGTCGACTGGTGCTGAAGAAAAGTGCTGGGCCGACCTTCAGGTTGTACAGTTACGACCATATAATCTCACTAAAATACTAGAATTATCCTAGTAAATTTGTCTAATAACATCTGAATCGCTCCCACTGTATAGTCTTTTTTTTTTTTTTTCTCTAGCCCTTCACTCTCACTTTCCTCATCCACGAGTCTTTCATCCTCGCTCAAATTAATGGGGAAATCGTCGCTTTCTCGGTCCGAATCGCTCTCGCTGCTGGTGGCCATGATTGTAAACAATGTTCAGATGTAAGGAGCTCCACAACCTGTGACGTCACGCGCATATCGTCTGCTACTTCCGTTACAGGCAAGGCTTTTTTTATCTGCACCAAAAGTTGCGAACTTTATCGTCGATGTTCTCTACTAAATCCTTTCAGCAAAAATATGGCAATATCGCAAATTGATCAAGTATGACACATAGAATGGACCTGCTATTCCCGTTAAAATTAGAAAATCTCATTTCAGTAGGCCTTTAAAAGCCCCTGTTCTAAATTCCAGCGTCAAGGCTGGATTATGGACAACACACTTTCCATAAAATATTGGTGGACCTCTAAGATGCATTTCAAATTGTCAGTTGTTTGGTTCGTCCAGCCATCCATTTTCTACTGCTTGTCCCTTTTGGGATTGCGGGGGGTGCTGGAGCTTATCTTAGCTCCATTCGGGCGGAAGGCGGTTTACACCCTAGACAAGTCGCCACATCATCACAGATAGACAGACAACATTCACACACTAGGGCCAATTTAGTGTTGCCAATCAACCTATCCCCAGGTGCATGTTTTTGGAGGTGGGAGGAAGCCGGAGTACCCGGAGGGGACCCACGCAGAGAGAACATGCAAACTCTACACAGAAATATCTCGAGCTCGGGATGGAACTCAGGACCTTCGTATTGTGAGGAACATGCACTAACCCCTGTTCCACCGTGCTGCCCTGTTTTGCTTTGTGACTCAAATATCGCTTAAAACATGGCATGTACAGTTGTTAAAATTGTTTGTCTGGCCACAGCTTGACCCTTGAACTGATTATTTCTATTTGTATTATTTCTTACGAGAAAATAGTTTGATATTTAAAAAAAAAAAGCATTAAGTGTTGGTAGCTGCATATTTCTTCTTTGACAACTATCTCTGATCAGAGCTTGTGTGTTTTTGACCCAGTATTTTTGGTACTGTTTGTCCACCCCGAGAGGCACAGCCATGCGTAGCCATGTATGCATATTAGGCCGGTCAGAGAAAAAAGGTCGTCGTATGTGGGCAGGGTGACCTGCTCCAAGGACACATGCGGCGTGCAGCTCGCCCGCCCGCCCTCGCCGCGTGTTCACCCTCTGCACTAACAGCTGGGGTACCATGTTTTTGTTGTCTTTGCTCCACTTCTATTAAACCTTGTGTCTACTTTTGTTTTCACTAATTAACTTCCCACCATATAAGAAATAGGTTTTTCTGGCTGCTGGAATGTTTATTTAAAACAAAATTGTACCAGCAAGACTATTAATTAGTCAAAATTGCTTATTCAATTGAGTACCTCATGACTATTACACACTACTTTCCAAAGGTAAAAGCTACACCCTGACACTGTATCTTGTTTTTAAAGAGGCCTGTAGTGGTGTGTATATTATCTGCCAGTACAATCGTGTATTGCAAAGCAAAAAGAGGTTGCTGCTTGCCTGGACTCCCAGCGTGCAGCAGCTGCAAGCAAGCGCACCAAAAGAGAAGCGCCGTGAGCTACAGTCTGTCCTGACAAGCGTCTGGCAGCCATGTCTTTAGCGGAACCGCTGTTTGGGCCAAATCCCAATGGCGGTGCTTGAATTTCTCCCTTTTTTCCTCTGCTGCTGCTGACATCAGCCTCATCGTGTTCATTTTTCATCAAAAAATGGAGAAAGAAAGTGGTTACATTTCCATCAAGTGTCACTCCTGCTAATGGGCTCGAACGGTTACGCGATTTTGCAATAGCATTGTGGGGCTGTATAGCCATACTTGTTGGACAAAGGCTTTGTTTGTTTGCAACAAACTGAATTAAAATGCATCGTACAACATTAAAAAAACTAGGACCGTACCGAGACAAACTGTATCCTATTCCAAAGGCTTACCACCTGGAAAAAAAATTACAAAAAAATGGTGGAATTGACTCATATAAGCTATGAAAATGTTCTATTGACGAGATATTTGAATCAGGTTAATGTGACGCCAAATGTGTCTTTATTTAGTGTACGGTGTCAATTTTAATGCAGGTTAAGAATTTCAGAATGCAAAGTCTGTTAAGGCACATTGTCCATTGTCATACTAGCCAACACTCCCGATTTTCCCAGGAGACTGCTGAATTTCAGTGCCCCTCCCGAAAATCTCCCAGGGCAATCATTCTCCCAAATATCTCAAGATTTCCATCCGGAAAAACATACTCTGGTGCGTGCCTTTATAGGCACTGCCTTTAGCGTCCTCTACAACCTGTCGTCACGTCCGCTTTTCCTCCATACAAACAGCGTGCCAGCCCACTCACATAATATATGCCGCTTTTACACGCATATAAATGAATGTCATTCATACTTGTTCAACAGCCACACGAGTCACACTGAGGGTGGCCGTATAAACAACCTCAACACTGTTACAAATTTTCGCCACACTGTGAACCCACACCAAACAAGAATGACAAACACATTTCGGGAGAACATCCGCACCCTAACACAACATAAACACAACATAAACACAACAGAACAAATTCCCCTTGCAGCACTAACTCTTCCAGGACGCTACAATATACACCCCCGCCTACCAACCCTGCCCATCTCCCAAATTCGGAGGTCTCAAGGTTGGCAAATATGTCCATTGTTCAAATTGTACGTACCGTATTTTTACGACTATAAGTCGCCGTTTTTTTTTATAGTTTGGCCAGGGGTGCGACTTATACTCAGGAGCGACTTATGTGTGAAATTATTAACACATTACCGTAAAATATCAAATAATATTATTTAGCTCATTCACGTAAGAGACCAGACATATAAGATTTCATGGGATCTAGCGATTAGGAGTGACAGATGGTTTGGTAAACGTATAGCATGTTCTATATGTTATAGTTATTTGAATGACTCTTCCCATAATATGTTACGTTAACATACGTTCTCCGTTGGTTATTTATGCGTCATATAACGTACACTTATTCAGCCTGTTGTTCACTATTCTTTATTTATTTTAAATTGCCTTTCAATTGTCTATTCTTGGTGTTGGGTTTTATCAAATAAATTTCCCCAAAAAATGTGACTTACACTCCAGTGCGACTTATATGTTTTTTTCCTTCTTTATTATGCATTTTCGGCAGCTGCAACTTATACTCCGGAGCGACTTATACTCCGAAAAATATGGTAATGTACGGCTTTCATCTCTTATGTGTCCGAATTGCGTGAAGTCCCCTGGCCTTAATTCATGGGCAGGTTTCCCCGATAAAACAAGCCCATTGTTACTGATAAATGCTTTGATCACCGTGCAAACTCTCCAAAAACATAAGTGCTGTTTACCTGGGATTTAAAGTAAACAGACAACATGCTTTTTTCCCAAAAATACTGTACGCTGTTTGTAAACTTGCCCGTGGCTCGCTTGGCTAACTGTAACATCCTACTACAACCTACGTGTGTAACAAAATAAAACATGCTTTCATTTAAATGTACCAGTCTGAAAATTATTTGAATACACTAACAGGTACCAGCTGATGGAATTAAAATTGACATTTGATCGTCTCACGGCCATACCGTTCCGATTTTCCCGGTAAACTCCCGAATTTCATTGCCCCTCCCAAAAATCTCCCTGGACAACCATTCTCCAGAATTTCTCCCGATTTCCACCCGGACAACAATATTGGGGGCGTGCCTTGAAGGCACTGCTTTTAGCATTCTCTCTCACCTGAAAAGGAGACTATTATATATGTCTCCGTTATCCATAGGTTTATCTATAACCCATAAAGTAGGCAGGCACGGAGCTATTTCTGAGCGTGTGTTTATTCCAACCGGCACGTTAATACACTGACATGCAACATCCGGATTCCCATCATGCATTGCTTCAAAACTACAGCAAGTAATAATGTCCAAAAACATAACAGAGACGAAGCAGAAGAACGAAGAAGACACATGGCGACGACAAGTAAAAAACAGAAGTTCGCTTGCAAGTTCCTAAGAGATTGGAATAAAAAAATAATTTTCATCCAGGACAGCTCGAAGCGGGAAGGCGTATGCTGCCTGCAAATTTTGTAGATCAGACTTCTCCATTGAACACGGTGGTCGAACGGATATACCGTATTTCCTTGAACTGCCGCAGGGCATATAGTATGCGCCTGTCTTGAATTACTGCCGGGTCAAACTCGCTTCGCAAAATAATTAGCTCATGCTTAGTATTACCGCGTGGTCAAACTCGTGACATCACGAGTGACACTTCCCCTGTATTCATTTTCAAAATGGAGGAGGCTGATTTCAATACCGGTAATTTGAAATCGCATAAAGGGAAGAAGATTAAGAGCTATTCAGTAGGATTTAAGGTCCAAGCTTACATCACACTCAAATTTTTACTGCATGCCTTTGGTAAGTGCCAAGGTGAGAAGAGGTTTTAAAATAATTAGCGCGTGCTTACTTTTACCGCATGCCTTTGGTAAGCGCAGGAGTGAGAAGAGGTTTTAAAATAATTAGCGCCCCGGCGGCAATTCAAGGAAATACGGTACTCATTCATGAACGGATTATATATATATATATATACATATATATATATATATATATATATATATATATATATATATATATATATATATATATATATATATATATATATATATATATATATGTATATATATATATATATATACATATATATATATATATATATATATATATATATATGTATATATATATATATATATATATATATATATGTATATATATATATATATATATATATATATATATATATATATATATATATATATGTATATATATGTATATATATATATATATATATATATATATGTATATATATATATATATATATATATATATATATATATATATATATATATATATATATGTATATATATATATATATATATATATATATATATATATATATATGTATATATATATGTATATATATATATATATATATATATATATATATATGTATATATATATATATATATATATATATATATATATATATATATGTATATGTATATATATGTATATGTATATATATATTATATATGTATATATGTATATATATATATATATATATATATATATGTATATATATGTATATATATATATGTATATATATATTATATATGTATGTGTGTGTATATGTGTATATATTTATATTTTATATATGTGTGTGTGTATGTATATATATATATATATATATATATATATATATATATATATATATGTATATATATATATATATATATATATATATATATATATATATATATATATATATATATATAAGAAACACTTAAAAATATATACACCCCCCGCTACCTCCCCCCAATCGCCCGAATTCGGAGGTCTCAAGGTTGGCAAGTATGCTCACGGCTGCTATCCAGGCTATTGGCTGTCTCTTTGTTAGCTTCATAACCCGACTTCTTTCGGCTTTGCTTTCACTCTAGAAATTTGAAAAATCTCACCAAATCCTTTTTTCCCCCCCAAAGCGATCATGAACTCGATTATGACAGTTAATGATACAGCACGTTCGCGCCATGTTTTCAACTTGTTAAAGAAAAGCACAGAGTCTTCCATTCGGCCATGTAAATAAGCGAGTCAGAGTCAAGCAAGAACCACAATGCAATGCGTTGCCCTATGGCAGCATCTATTCACTCTCTAATGCAATGTGTTATTATTTCTTGTTTTACATACACAATGGTTTATCTGTCACTACTGCTAATTAGGGATGGATTACGAATTTGCTACTTTATGTCGGTACTACCGTGTATATATTCACATAGAATCAAACAGTGCCATATTTGATACCTTTCTTGCTTATGTCCAGTTAACGTAACGTAACCTAAACGTGGATGCATATGCAAAAGTGTAATGTATTTAAGAACGAAATAAGGAACGGTGTGGCACAGTTGGGAGAGTGGCCGTGCCAGCAACCTGAGGGTTCCTGGTTCAATCCCCACCTTCTACCAAACTCGTCACGTCCGTTGTGTCCTTGAGCACTTGTCACCCTTGCTCCTGATGGGTCGTGGTTAGGGCCTTGCATGGGAACTCCCTCCACCAGTGTGTGAATGGGTGTATGTGGAAATAGTGTCAAAGCGCTTTGAGTACCTTGAAGGTAGAAAAGCGCTATACAAGTATAACCCATTTACCCTTTATCTGTACAGTAAATCTATATCTGTACCTATTGCTCTTTTATTCTGCACTACAATAAGCTAAAGCAACAAAATGTTGTTGTTATCTTTACTGTAAAGTTCAAATTTGAATGACAATGAAGGAAGTCTAAGTCTAAGACTAAGGTTGCCTACTACACAGTGGGTCAAGAAAGCAACCACTCAAGCAGCACTCAGGGCAGACTCAGCTAAATTCATAACGTTGCATTTTTCAACAAGTGGAAAATACTTGAACGTAGATAAAAATATCCTAGCTTGATGCTTATTACAGATTGGATTTGCCATAGACAGGCCAATATTAGCATCACATGGCGATTTCAATGCTTCCAAATTTGGTAATTAAAACTACAACTAAGATTAATGTTACAATCCAAACGCGGGTGTGTGTTGAGCACAATCCTCACAATATGAACACTTTGTAGGGCACAACATAACACAATAATATTCATGGATAAAGCTACTGTTATGGTATGTTGTCTATACCAGTGGTTCTCAAATGGGGGTACGCGTACCCCTGGGGGTTCTTAAAGGTATGGCAAGGGGTACGTGAGATTTTTTGAAAAATGTCTAAAAATAGCAACAATTCAAAAATCCTTTTATAAATATATTTATTGAATAATACTTCAACAAAATATGAATATAAGTTCATAAACTGAAAAAAAATACAACAATGCAATATTCAGTGTTGACATCTAGATTTTTTGTGGACATGTTCCATAAATATTGATGTTAAAGATTTCTTTTTTGTGTAAAGAAATTTTTAGAATCAAGTTCATGAATCCAGATGGATCTCTATTACAATCACCAAAGAGTGCGCTTTAAGTTGATGATTACTTCTATGTGTAGAAATTGTTATTTATAATTGAATCACTTGTTTAAAGTTTTTAGTTTTTTTATATCTTTTTTGCAAATAGTTCAAGAAAGACCACTTCAAATGAACTATGTTTTGCACTGTTCAGAAACAGATGACATAGTGCTGTATTTTACTTCTTTATCTCTGTTTTTCAACCAAAAATGCTTTGCTCTGAGTAGGGGGTACTTGAATTAAAAAAATGTTCACACGGGGTACATCACCGAAAAAAGGTTGAAAACCACTGATCCATACCATTGATAGCCTATACAGTAATGCCATGTTATGTCTTGGAATGGCAATTGCATTGCAAATGAGACTCATATGTAATAAGTAAACGAGATATAACAAGTGGAGAGCAAAGTTATCATCCATCCATCCATCCATTTTGTACCGTTTATCAGAATCAGCTCAATTTAAATGTTACCGAAACATTTTTTTATCATCAAACGATTAAAATTCATTAACGCACTAAAAAGTACTGAAAATTGGTACTGTATCAGTTCAAATACCTTAAAAAAGTTTAACGATTAACATTTTCTAACGCACTAAAAAGTACCGAAAATTGGTACTGTATCGGTTCAAATACCTAAACATTTTTTTATTACCAAACGATTAACATTTACTAACGCACTAAAAAGTACTGTATCGGTTCAAAGGTGAACGGTACCCATCTCTACTGCTAACAGCAGCATTTGTATGTTTCTGAATGCATCCATCCATCCATCCATTTTCTACCGCTTATTCCCTTTCGGGGTCGCGGGGGGCGCTGGCGCCTATCCAAGCTACAATCGGGCGGAAGGCAGGGTACACCCTGGACAAGTCGCCACCTCATCGCAGGGCCAACACAGATAGACAGACAACATTCACACTCACATTCACACACTAGGGCCAATTTAGTGTTGCCAATCAACCTATCCCCAGGTGCATGTCTTTGGAAGTGGGAGGAAGCCGGAGTACCCGGAGGGAACCCACGCATTCACGGGAAGAACATGCAAACTCCGCACAGAAAGATCCCGAGCCTGGATTTGAACCCAGGACTGCAGGAACTTCGTATTGTGAGGCAGACGCACTAACCCTTCTGCCACCGTGAAGCTGTTTCTGAATGCAATTAGTTATAATTACCGGTCTTCTGCTTCTGACATCTCATAATTACAGTTACTGTCTGAAGGCTACAGCGTAATTAGCCACAGGCTTTCAACAGATGTCTTTTTTTGTTGTTGTGCAGGTTACATGAAGAGATCAGTGACTTCTACGCGTATATCTCGCCACGGCCGGAGGAGGAGAAGATGAGGCTGGAGGTCGTGGACAGAATCAAAGGCGTCATACACAACCTTTGGCCGAGTGCTGAAGTAAGTTTTGCCCTGTTTCTTTTTAATCATCAATCCATCAATCAACGTTTATTTATATAGGCTTAAATCACAAGTGCCTCAAAGGGCTGCACAAACCACAACGACATCCTCGGTTTAGAGCCCACAAATGCTCCTTTTACATTGCATGGCACACACTCTCGCAAAAGTGAGTAGACCCTCACCCTTAAATGAAAGGCGGCTATGGTCTAGAGCAGAGTTCTTCAACAGGGGGTCTGCAGTGGTACTGCAGGGAAGCCGCGAAATAAAGATAAAACATTTTTGGGATATTTTCACCCACAAATGTCTTAAATACACATGAAAATTAACCCGCGGCTCTTTAGTGCCGCCCTAGTGGCTACCTGGAGCACTTTTAGAAAAGGATTGAAAATGGAAAAAGATGGGGGGGGGAAATTCAAACAAACACAACAGTTTGTTTACATGTAAAATCTTCACTCCTTTGTCTCATTTTGTCCACCAAAAGTTTTATGCTGTGCGTTAATGCACAAAGGTGCGCTTTGTTGATCTTATTAACTTGGAGTGCTAATCAAGCATATTTGGTCAGCGCATGACTGCAAGCTAATCAACGCTAACATGCTACTTAGGCTAGCTGTATGTACATATTGCAACAGTATGCCTCGTTTGTAAGTATATTTGAGCTCAATAAATATTCTTTACTTTCATCCTCTTTGTGTATAATTTAGTTTTGCATGTCTCATGACACATTATCCGTATGTAACATTGGCTGCATTTCAGATAGTTGTTTGTGTGCCATGTTGTTCCCGATCACAGCAAACGTTACCTCTCTTGCCAAAGATTGTAATAAATCTATTAAAAGAAGACAGCCTGCCGTTTCCTTTAACTGGGACACACACATCCATACCTTTGGCTATTGTAAGACAGTAATTTCCGGGAGTTATGTCATCCTCTGAGTAGCCTCTGATTTACCAATGGTTTCTAATGTTGTAAAAACGCGTAGATTACATATAAAATTTCAACATTTCTGTCAAAGATTTGCTTCAGCCTGCGACACATTGTCATAGTAGGCTATTATTATAGCTAATATAAACATGGCATGTGTTGCCTTCAATATAAGACTTATATACGGTTTTTCATTTTTTGTGGCTCCAGACAGATACGTTTTTTGTATTTTTGATCCAATATGGCTTTTTCAAGATTTTGGGTTGCCGCCCCCTGGTGTCGTTGAACGTGAATACATACTAACATATATTAAGATAGTGATTAGCTCTGTAATATCAGCTAACGATTAGCGTCCTTGTTGTCAACTAGCAAATTAACGAGTCAGTTGACAGCTAGCAAATAGCGCGTTAGTTTCTAACTAGCGATCAGCACGCTAATTACCAGCTAGTGATTAGCGTGTTATTTGCCAGTTAGTGATTAGCGTGTATATTATACAACACGCGCAGTGTAATTTATCAATACTCACCACTGTGTTGGGAGCTTTATTTTGCATTTTATTTAGCATGTTTCAGAATCAGATTACCTTTATTGTCATTGTATGGAAACAACAAAATTGGACAGCAATCCAGCTCAGTGCTTTTTAAACAACCTACATAAAATAGTCTTAAGACAACAAACAATAATAAAAAAATATTTTGAATTTAGAAACATAAAAAAATGTTAACATATTGCACAGCAGATCTCTATCAGAGGTAAGCAAGTTAATAAAGTGGTGAGTGTTCAGGTACGTGCAGAGTTGAGGGCAATAACAGCTCTAGGATAGAAACTGTGCAATGCTTGAAATGAAGGCGCAAACTAACACAGTTCCACACACACGTCACTGTGAGACAGGAGTGCTCGCGCTACAAAGATACACAATGGACACACAATCTTCCATCTTACATGTATGTGCCAACATATTTGGACTCATTGTCTAATCAGCAACGTCCTTTCAATAATTTCCAGAGTTTCCCCTAGACTGCCAAGATACTGTGGCGGTTGGGGGCGTGGTCACCATGACGTCAAGTAATTTGCTATGATTATCAATCAATCAATCAATGTTTACTTATATAGCCCTAAATCACTAGTGTCTCAAAGGGCTGCACAAACCACCACGACATCCTCGGTAGGCCCACATAAGGGCAAGGAAAACTCACACCCAGTGGGACATCGGTGACAATAATGACCCAGTGGGACGTCGGTGACAATAATGACTATGAGAACCTTAGAGAGGAGGAAAGCAATGGATGTCGAGCGGGTCTAACATGATACTGTGAAAGTTCAATCCACAATGGATCCAACACAGTCGCGAGAGTCCTGTCCAAAGCGGATCCAACACAGCAGCGAGAGTCCCGTTCACAGCGGAGCCAGCAGGAAACCATCCCAAGCGGAGGCAGATCAGCAGCGCAGAGATGTCCCCAGCCGATACACAGGCAAGCACTACATGGCCACCGGATCGGACTGGACCCCCTCCACAGGGGAGAGTGGGACATAGAAGAAAAAGAAAAGAAACAGCAGATCAACTGGTCTAAAAAGGGAGTCTATTTAAAGGCTAGAGTATACAAATGAGTTTTAAGGTGAGACTTAAATGCTTCTACTGAGGTGGCATCTCGAACTGTTACCGGGAGGGCATTCCAGAGTACTGGAGCCCGAACGGAAAACGCTCTATAGCCCGCAGACTTTTTTTGGGCTTTGGGAATCACTAACAAGCCGGAGTCCTTTGAACGCAGATTGGTACAATACAAATATTTTTAAAATGTATACATACATTTAAAAACAAAATAATTAGTATTAACTTATATTTTTTTAATCGTTTTGCCATATTTTCAATTGTTGCTGCGTCGTTGAGATTTTTTTAAGTGTCTAAAGACTTTTAATGAGATTTTTTTCTTAAAAAACAACTATCATCAAATCTGGCATTCTTTTCTGGTGTTATTATAAACCGTAATCGTGTTTAGAGACTACTTCTGTCCCTCGATGTCCCAGACGAAAGAGGCAAGCTGCAGCGAGCATGATTCCTTTGCGCTGTTGCTCTGGTTATTTCAGGACATTCAATCGATCGCAACTCGACTGTTTGGTTTGTCTTAGAAAACGTTTTGCCGTTCATCCGAGTAGGCTTCATCAGTTCGTGCTCATAGACTTAAATTAGTCAGATCTAGTAGAGTGTGAATGTCGTCTGTCTGTCTGTGTTGGCCCAGCGATGAGGTGGCGACTTGTTCAGGGTAGGGCTGGGCGATATTGGCTTTTATTAATATCGCAATATTTTTATGCCATATTGCGATATACGATATATATCTCGATATTTTTCCTCAGCCTTGACTGAACACTTAATGCATATAATCACAACAGTATGATGATTCTATGTGTCTACATTCAAACATTCTTCTTCATACTGCATTAATATATGCTACTTTTAAACTTTCATGCAGAGAGGGAAATAAGAACTAAGTCAATTGACCAAAACTGTATTTATTAAATACTCTTCCTTCTTTCGCGGGAGACTTTTTAAATGAAATAACAAATTAGTAGTGCTGCTACCTTTGGTAGCAACCCTTCTGCTGAATACTTTGCATATTGCTATTGTTTGCTGAATATCTTCCCGCTTGAAGCCAAACCACCGCCAGATGATGGACCCACTGCTCTTTTTTTGGGGCATTAATTGTTCTTCCTCCATTTGTGATCAGTTTCTCACATTCTCTCTCTTGTATTGTCACAAGCTCCGCTCCGCTTGCACAACCTGCCTCAGCTAACGTTAGCCATGCTGTTACCTCTCTGCTCGGCGAGAGCGTATGACGCGACACGCGTGACAGTATGTGACGTATGTAAGAAGGTGGGTTTGTTTTACGTCTCTTTGAGAAGGAGGGACGAGAAGGAGTGAGAAACGCCTCTAGTGTAATGCCTGCAGCTAAAAGCAACTGCGTGAGAATGTAAACTCGAATATTACGATGTAGTCATTTTCTATATCGCACAGAGATAAACCCGCGATATATCGCCCAGCCCTAGTTCAGGGTGTACCCCGCCTTCCGTACAGCACCTTACCATGAATTGATTAACCTGGACCCCTACTTAAACAAGTTGAAAAACTTATTCGGGTGTTACCATTTAGTGGTCAATTGTACGGAATATGTACTGTGCTGTGCAATCTACTAATAAAAGTTTCAATCAATCATTCAAAAACCCACGAGACCCCGAACTAGACAAGCAGTAGAAAAAGAATGGATGGATGGATGGATAGTCCAGTGGCTGGTGCCAAAACCCCCAAATATTTATGCTCCAAAAACCAGGAGGGTGTGCCTGGGCAAGTATGGTTTTGCCCTTTCGTAGTGAGAAAAACGACTGTTTTGATGCAAAAGAGCAATCTTAACTGTCAAAACCAAGTCGTTGATTTGTAATTCACACTTGTTAGCATTGAGGTATTGTGTGGTAGAACGATCGCTGTGGATCGACTACTACCAGTCCCAAATAGTCGGATCCCCCAAATAAGCATTCCATTTGGTTGTAAACAAATGACACAAATGACTTCTGTGACCAGAATGTTGTTGGAGGCTAAATTGCAGAGTTTTTAGGAATTGAAGAAAGGACAGTGTTGTATGTGGGACGATTTTTCAACCTTGACATAGATGGCTTCCCCTTACTCCTCTTTTGTCTCATCTGTCCTCCCTGTCCAGAATCTGTCCATTTTTGTTCTCATAGGAGTGCTGTTTCTCCCTGAGGTGCAGATAGACAGTTGAGTCTTGGCCTGAAGAGTTTGCCCGTCTAGGCTGTGCCATGTGTCAGCTTAGTGGTCGTTTTGTTTCCCTAATGTATGAATCAGTGCATTCATCATTACACTGGATAGCATACACCAGATTGTTTTTGTGGGTGTGGGGTGTCCGGTCTTTATGATGCACTAGTCTCTGTCCAAGGGTGTGGCCTGGTTTGAAGTGTACTGGGATGTTGTGTTGGTTAAAAATCTTCTGAGTTTTTCAGATAGACCTGATACCAATTTAAAGCACAATATTTTTGCATCTGTTACCATTTTCTTCCTCATCCACTATGTTCTTGTTATTTCTGGAAGTGGATGCACTTTTCACTGGTAGTAGTCAATCCACAGCGATCATTCCACCACACAATACCTCAATGCTAACGAGGGTAAATTACACTTCAACTACTGTCCTTGGCTTTGACAGTTAGCATTGCTCGTTTGCATCGCTAAAGTTATTTTTCTCAGTACGATAGGGCTAAGCCATCCTTGCCCAGGCACATCCGTGTGGTTTTTGGAGTATTTGGGGTTTTGGCACCAGCCGTTGGACTAGATCGAACCAATCTAAGTCTATGAGCACGAAATGATGAAGCCTACTCGGATGAGCGGCGAAACGTCTCCTAAGAAAAACCAAACCTTCCAGTTGGGATCGATTGAATGTCCTGAGATGACAATGACCTGGATGAATGAGAACATTCATATACATGTTGCTCTGGTTGGACTTTCTCTCCTGAAATGCCACCACTGTCCTCTTAATATTTGCACATTTTGAAGGGTGTAGCTGGGATATATTATACGTCAACAATGCAGACATGCTGACAAGGCTCCAGACCAGTGGTCCCCAAACTACGGCCCGCGGGAAGTCCCAAGTTTAAAAAAAATATGAACAATTATTTTTGATTATTTTTTTAAAATCTGTCCTTTCTAATTCTTTTTTTACTGCTTGTTACTCTGTCTCCTAGCCGCTCAGGCAAATCATATTGTCTAAAAGTGCATTTTTCCATCGATGGAGTGTGCGCTTGATGTCATGTTTTCAGTCAATTAGTGCGCGAGGAATATGTATGTTTGTATATGTATGTTTGTATTTGTATGTGTGTGAATATATATATATATATATATATATATATATATACATATATATATATATATATATATATATATAGCCCAGCCCTTGGCCAAATTATTTTAACGAAATGCGGCCCCCGAGTCAATAAGTTTGGGGACCACTGCTCCAGACAGTGGCTTGCGTTTTGTTTACATCCGGTTTCGGCAGCACGGTTTTCAGTAATGCAAATCCTTTTTTCGGTGGTCGAGTTTTCGGTACATCACTTGTCAATAGTGCTCAAATAATAGGCTACATAAATCCCTTATATTGTAATGACCAGCTGGTTTTAATGTTTTATGTTCGTGTGGTTTGGATTTGATGTCAGTTTTTCCCCCTCTTTTTAAACACACAGTTCGTACCTGAAATGTGATTGGGGGAGAAGGAGGAAGTGTTGTTGTGTGTCTGGGGAAGCGTGGATGGTGACAAAAGTATTTTGCACAATCGGTAAAACGTGTTGGAATTGTGCCCTTTGTTATCATAAGATTGGTAATAAAAGTGTAAAATAGCGTCAGACTTTGTTTTAGATATTACCTTAATTTTTTTCAAGTAAAAAAAACAAACCATTTTTAAGGTGCAATGAAAATGTTGTGGTGTGCCACATTTAATTATGTTAAGGGAAACCCCTGATTTGATACCAGCTGGATAATTTAAGGACTGATTAAAACAAGTTCAAGTAACCTCTTAAGGCCCAAGCTGTTTGTTTGCATGCTTTTATCTATTTCTCTTTGCTATTTGGGTTTATTGTACCCTAATTAGAATAAAAACTAAATATCATATTTTAATATGATGTACTTAGTCCATAAGTACACGAATGTGTACTTCATGTGTATCCATCCATCCATTTCCTACCGCTTATTCCCTTTTGGGGTCGCGGGGGGCGCTGGCGCCTATCTCAGCTACAATCGGGCGGAAGGCAGGGTAAACCCTGGACAAGTCGCCACCTCATCGCAGGGCTACTTCATGTGTAGTGACATGCAAATTTTTTATTTTTGCACTTTTTTTTTTTTTTTTTTTCATATTCAATTGTATGTTATACTCTTTTGACACCACCAGATAGCAGTATAAGTGTCCATATGTCGGCATAAGACCCCAATTCAGTAGTGTACACAATTTTGGAAACAAGAACTAAAAGGTCCTGTCCACGCATGTGGACACTAAGTCCTTTGCATTTTGGTGTTGTTTTATATTTTAAATTGCGTTTGTTTTTTGCATAGAATATATATTACTAATATACAACCTATATGATAAAAACTTCTTGAAGTATGCATTTTTTGTGTCTTGAGCACTTAAGTGCAGCCTCCAGTTAAAAAAGAAAGAAAACAAAGCTGGTGTAATGTAGATGCACTGCATCACTGCTGCTAAAATGACCGTAGAAAATGGTACATGTCTTCCACTTTTTTGAAGGCATAGCAAAAAGCCACAGGTACAATCATGATAACATGGATGTACAGTCAATGAGTCTCTCTGGGAATACCCTATATCAGTTTTTCTCAAATGGGGTTACGTGTACCCCTGGGGGTACTTGAGGGTATGCCAAGGGGTACGTAAGATTTTTTTTAAATATTCTTGAAATTGCAACAATCCAAAAATCCTTTGTAAATATATTTATCAAATAATACTTCAACAAAATATGAATGTAAGTTCATAAACTGTGAAAAGAAATGCAACAATGGAATATTCAGTGTTGACAGCTAGATTTTTTTGTGGACATGTTCCATAAACATTGATGTTAAAGATTTCTTTCTTTGTGAAGAAATGTTTAGAATTAAGTTGATGAATCCAGATGGATCTCTATTACAATCCCCAAAGAGGGCACTTTCAGTTGATGATTACTTCTATGTGTAGAAATCTTTATTTATAATTGAATCACTTGTTTATTTTTCAACAAGTTTTTAGTTATTTTTATATCTTTTTCCAAATAGTTGTAGAAAGACCACTACAAATGAGCAAAATGTTGCACTGTTAAACAATTTAATAAATCAGAAACTGATGACATAGTTCTGTATTTTACTTCTTTATCTCTTTTTTTTCAACCAAAAATGCTTTGCTCTGATTAGGGGGTACTTGAATTAAAAAAATGTTCACAGGGGGTACATCACTGAAAAAAGGTTGAGAACCACTGCCCTATATATAACTGTTTTTCACGAAATAAAACCGATACCTCTCAAATTTCTACAAAGTACATTTGCGACTTGTAGGTGTGTCTATTAAAGGGTGTTGTGCGTCATGAGTTTTAATTATCGTAAAATCTCGTCCCGTGAGACTCCACTTTGACGGAAGATGGACGCTTTGTGATTCCACGGTTTTAGAGCTATAATTGTTAATAGAAGACGAAGGCAGCGGCATCACATTAGGGATTTTTGGGAGAGAATTGTGAACGAGGAATTGACAGACGAATTTAGCATTTGAGGGCCCCCTCGACATTGTTCGGGCATGTGAGTCCCTCGGAACCTGTGGGTCGGCTTTTATTCCCGGGAAGGGACCTGCGAGATGGCCCAGTGCCCCCTGGGGAACTGGTCTGAAGCGTAACTAAGACCTACTAACGTTACTAGTGTAACTAATTGTCCTTCATTGACACCTAGCCGGTTCGGTGTTTAGGTGCGCTCTAAATGTGGAAAAACTGTTTTTGTCATCATACTTTTGAGATACATTTCAAAATGAAATCGTCGGGGGGAAAAACCCTAATGAGGGTGTAAAAATGTTTTAGCGATTTTGGAGAGGTTTTTCGAAATATGGGTATTTCTATTAGCAGTGTCTCATGCAAATATTTAGGTTATACGCATAACTGAAACGCAGCTACTTAAATAAGGCGGTTTGCACCACTTTTTAATTGCACTCGCAGTGTTGGTAGATCACAGTACACGCTATATTATAGATTGCACTAGGTTTGTTTCGATACCAATAATTTAGGACCGGTACCAAAATGTATAGCGATACTTTTCGATGCTTTTCCAAATTAAAGGAACTACAAAAAATGTCAATAGTGGCTTTATTTTAACAGAATATCTTACACTAAATTAGACATTCACAGCCAAAGAACAATTTCCCATGGTTAAAACATAAATAAAAAGGCATTGAAATGGCATCGACCCTGAAGCGAACGTCTTCCCTGTGCTCCTCGATTAGGGTCTGCACCGGACCGAACAGCAGGACAGGTTTAACAACTACATTATTACCTGCCACTCTTTATAACTCCTTGTGCAGATCTGGATGTCCATTTATTTAAATGTTGACCAAAGTTTGAAGCAAAAGTGCTAATACTAATCGCCACTTTTGGCTAAGCGTGTTTTAAAGCAGCTGTTGTGAGTGTAGCGTGTGTGTGTGTATGCCCCTTTAAGAATGGCAGTATATGGGGTGAGTGACGTTAGTGAGTGGGAAAGTTAGTAGAGGCAGCGCTAGCATGCTCAGGAGTGTCAATAGCACGGTGGATTTCCAATGGTGGAAATTATAAATAAAGTGACCAAGTTGTAACCAATCGACAGCCTTGTCATTACGACCAAAGAGCGGAGCTCTACGGACCCAAGGTCTCCCCTGCTCTCCTCGACTACGCAGAAGTGTGTTGGCTACAGCCTACTGAAGTCTGTTTTTTTCCTGTCTACACACTTAAATGGCAAATAGCAGACGGCTGAGTACACACCTTAAAAATAATAAGGGCGAGACTTGCTTGTGAACGCTAGAAAAAAGTCTTGGCTCTTATCTTTATTGTCTTTGGTGGGATGCCATATGTGAGTTTTTTTAATGTCATTTTAATTACAGTGCAACATATAACAGCTTGTTTACTTGATATGTATTTTTGTGCCCAATGAGCTTGCACCTCCTTGTGAGTAGAGACAAGGTCTAAAAAGGAAAACTCAAGGTAGAAGGAGAGGCCTGTAGGCAATGCATTTTGTGATGGTGAGCACTGTTTCAGTCATGCAAGGGTGTGCTCCACTGCATGAGTTAATTCATTCACAAACATAGATCTGCAATCAGCTTATCCATGTACGTGTGACAGGGTCCGACACACACTACATTCTTTTACTACAGGTTTCTAGGCAATGCAAAGAAGGCGGTTTAAGAGGGGGGCTTAAATCTATTTGTGTTCAGACACCAGTGTGCGTTGCCCTATAGAAGCTTTAAAAGGTGGAAGGTTGGACTTATTTCAGTCACCGCTACAGTGGGCAGGTTATGAGATCATTGGCTTAAAGGTCTTTTTTTAGATTCGGTCTCTTTTGATTTACACAACAGGAAATGAACAGAAACCTGCCGACCTCGAGTGGATGTTCGAATATTAAAAAATGAGCACATCTTAGCACCACGCCTGTGCAGTTTGTCTGGGCTTGTCACGTCGTCATCCTCAGCACGTCAGGCTGCGAGTGTTCGTGCAGCTCCGTGAACAGGTTTTTCTCCACGTGATTGTAGGAAAATAAAAGCGACCCGGCACAGTTTTGTGATTCATCTTTGTTCACGCCCCAGAACTATTGACACGTTGTGGAATT
This sequence comes from Nerophis ophidion, assembly GCF_033978795.1. NCBI lineage: Eukaryota > Metazoa > Chordata > Actinopteri > Syngnathiformes > Syngnathidae > Nerophis > Nerophis ophidion. Next base: position 6,696,846 of record NC_084612.1, read on the forward strand.
TCAGCCCAAACAATCACAACGGCATGATAATAAGTGTATCATGTTTCTGCTGTGTCTGCATGATTAAGGCTGTTGTGATTGGCATGACAAAGTGGGTAATCATCTTTCATCTTCGTCTAGGTGCAGGTGTTTGGAAGCTTCAGCACTGGTCTCTATTTGCCAACAAGGTGAGTCACCGGGGTTCCCCAAACCCTATTAAATATAAAAAAAAGGCCACTATTGTAAAATGCATATGTTGCCATGGCGTTATTGCTTTATTTTCCGCACGCTGTCACATGATTGTATCCCCATCTCCATTTTGTCCTTCTTCAGTGATATAGACTTGGTGGTATTTGGGAAATGGGAAACGCTTCCGCTGTGGACACTGGAAGAGGCTCTGCGCAAGAGGAATGTTGCAGACGAGAACTCCATCAAAGTTCTGGATAAAGCCACGGTAAGCTGCTTGGAGATTCCCCACATTAAGCAACAACAAAACCATCTCTGGGAATATCAGTCGACATGAAATACTCAAGGATTGATGGCTTTTTCCTGCTAATGCAGTCACAGAACGTTCCGTCTCTGTATTTTTAAAACCGCACAGTTTTCTTGCACTGTGACTGGTGAATCGAGTATCAGATTCACCGGGGAGGAACTTGTTGTTCATGTTATGATCAATGACCTGAGGGATTCCATTACCTGATTGACTTCAGTAAGTGACTCATAAGATCTCGAGTCGGGAAAAGGAATAGAGTTTTCCATCACTACTGCAGCCTTCTATGGTTACTTATTAGCGCTCTGTTTTGTCATAAAATGGGCAAGTTTTGTGTCGGTGGCCGTCCATTTCGGGTCTGAGCATATATATCTTGTGTTCCCAGGTTCCCATAATTAAACTGACCGACTCCTTCACGGAGGTCAAGGTGGACATCAGCTTCAACATCAAGAACGGCGTCAAAGCTGCGCGGCTCATCAAGGAATTCAAAGAGGTATATAAGCTGTCGCTTTGAGGGGTGCGAATCGTTTTGCATTAAACTATTCCAATTCTTAAGGTGACAATTTAATTCATAATCGATTATTGATTCAAACATATTTTCGCAATGTATCATTTGGTATAATGAAAAAAACAACAACTTTCAAAACAGGTTAGAAAAGCTCCCTGTGGTTGCACGGAGATGGCCTAAAATTATCTTTTTAAAAAAGATTTTATTAAGATAAAAAATAGGTGGGATTTTTTTTGTTACTTATAGATTTAGAATTGATGCCCACTTCCAAAGACATGCACCTGGGGATAGGTTGATTGGCAACACTAAATTGGCCCTAGTGTGTGAATGTGAGTGTGAATGTTGTCTGTCTATCTGTGTTGGCCCTGCGATGAGGTGTTGACTTGTCCAGGGTGTACACTGCCTTCCGCACGATTGTAGCTGAGATAGGCACCAGCGACCCCAAAGGGAATAAGCGGTAGAAAGTAGATGGATGGATGGAATAAGAATTTTGATTCTGCCAGTCGCTTTTATTTGGAGTCCCACATTATTTGATCCAAGGTTTTTGTTTGATTGAAACTTTTATTAGTAGATTCCACAGTACAATCCATATTCCGTACAATTGACCACTAAATGGTAACACCCGAATAAGTTTTTCAACTTATTTAAGTCAGGGTCCACGTAAATCAATTCATGGTAAGTCTCAATATAACATTATAATAGGTACAATAGTGCATTGACTGTTCCTTCAAAATGTGTAAATGGATCAAACTACTTTTAGCAAGGTCTACTGGGAACATGCAGTTTAATTATTGAGGTGACACAAACATTTGCAACACTAAAATAGCAATGTGAGCTGCAGTGCTAATATCACACTCACATTTTAACAGTAACATCATGCTTGGTTAGTCTATTAACTGAAGGAAAATGAAGTAGTCAAACTTAAATGGGAATTCTGCCTATTATTCACATCCTGAAGTGAGAAAGAGGTTTTTTTGTGCAATTTCAAGAAAGAACTGCAGGTAATTGGATGTCATCTATTTCCATCCATAAAGACTTTGAAAACAAACTCCCAACAGCGTTCAATTTACATGTCGGGACGTGTAAATGAACTATTTTTATGAACACAGCTCCTTCCTCACTCAGAGGTAAGCAGACTTATAAAACGCTATTGCTATATTATGATTTATGTTTCGCGCTTGTAAAGTAGACGTTTGTGCCCATAATCCGAGAAGTTGGTTAACTTTGAAATTCAACTTGGACACGAAAACATGGCTAAAAGAAGATGCGAAAAGATGCTTGTTTCATCCCAGCATTTTTTACCTGAGGTGTGACAATTATGCTGAATTCATCATCAAAACAGGGAGCACAAACAAACTCTTGTGCTGAAATATATAAACTGCCCAACAGTCGGAATCCCAGTGAGAGCAAACATTGATATTAACTGTTTAGTTATGTTCTTGTTTTGTTAGTAGCACTGCTACAAAACTCAAAAACATAAAGTTTTGGATCACCATTTGTCCCACAGTAATCGTTGTTGGGACAGCAAAGCTCACAAATGCCATAGTGTCTTAGTGGTAGTACTTTGTGAAATCAATGCTCCCAGGAAAGAAGTTACGGCAATGCTCAAAATGACCAAAATAACCAACATGTAAATATTAAATGTTATCATTACTGTGTCTGTTACTACATTACCGTCTTTTTTGGATTATAAGTCGCTCCGTAGTATACGTCGCAACAGCCGAAAATAAAGAAGGGAAAAAACGTATACACGTCCCACTGGAGTATATAAGTCGCATTTTTGGGGGAAATTTATTTGATAAAATCCAAGGCAATTAAAAATAAATAAAGAATAGTGAACAACAGGCTGAATAAGTGTACGTTATATGACGCATAAATAAGCAACTGAGAAGGTGCCTGGTATGTTAACGTAACATATTATGGTAAGAGTCCTTCAAATAACTATAACATATAGAACATGCTATACGTTTACCAAACAATCTGTCACTCCTAATTGATCAATCCCATGAAATCTTCTTCCTCGATGTCGCTTCTAAACAAATCTGCCAACTCCAAAGATTTGCGCCGCTTCTTCTTGTCGTTTTCTGCTGCATATTTTACTACGTCCAGCTTGTGATCTGCAGTACATGATTTCCCTTTCGGTGCCTTTTTTGTTCAGCCCTTCTTGGTTTTTATAAGTTACCGCCAACGTTGAAATGATACATTTTAATAACTAGGGCAATAGCATATAGCAGTTAGCATCCTTTGACCCACAACGCACTTCTGCCATGACCCGCCCCCGCCAAATTTGTATTTGTTGACGTGTGTGTGACGATTGCTGACATCTTTGTTTATCTCTTCCACGAATGAGATAAATAATATTATTTGATATTTTACGGTAATGTGTTAATAATTTCACACATAAGTCGCTCCTGAGTATATGTCGCAAACCCGGCCAAACTATGAAAAAAAACTGCGACTTATAATCCGAAAAATACGGTACATATATACTTACAACATGAATGTACAATGTTGTGGGAGGTTTTTGGATATTTTTCAAGCTTTTACAGGCAGAATATATTCTGTCCCCATTACTTGCATTGTTAGCCGCCTCTTGCTAGCGTCTTTCTTATGATTTAGAATGCACTAAAAATGGAAAGATATGTGTTTTTGTGTCGCATAAGGGCTGTGAATGACAGGCGAACGTTTAAAAAAGTGCAGTTCCCTTTTAAAGCTTGTCTAATAGTTGGCAGAGCTTTATTTTAAGATATGTAGCAAAGCCTGAGTTTAGAAAAGGTAGCATATACATGAGGAAGGAGGTTTTTTTTGTTTATAGCGACAGAAGACACTGAGCTTTAAATCAGGCTTGAGGGACACCCCTGACAACATCCACAGCGGGAACTGTTAACATCTCTCCTCATGTCCTCACCTCAGAAATACCCTGTGCTGCCTTACCTGGTCCTCGTGCTCAAGCAGTTCTTGCTGCAAAGGGACCTCAACGAAGTATTTACCGGTGGAATTGGCTCCTACAGTCTGTTCCTCATGGCCGTGAGCTTCCTGCAGGTCAGTTACACCTCTTCATGTGATCCATCGGAACCCCCTTTTACCTTCCTGTCATAAACATGTAGCTTGGTATCTTCCCATGCACAGCTTCACTTTAGGGCAGACGTGTGCCAGCCAAACATGAACATCGGCGTGCTGCTGATCGAATTCTTTGAGCTCTACGGCCGTCATTTTAACTACATGAAAACGGGCATCCGGATAAAAGACGGCGGTTGCTACGTTGCCAAAGACGACGTTCAGAAGAACATGATGGACGGCTACAGGCCTTCCATGCTGTACATCGAGGACCCACTGCAGCCAGGTAAAACCTCTGGATGACAACTTGTCCTTTTTTTTAAAAAGCGTAACGCTTTGTCACTTGTCTTGTCAGACAACGACGTCGGCCGCAGTTCGTACGGTGCCATGCAGGTGAAGCAGGCGTTTGACTACGCCTATGTGGTGCTCAACCACGCCGTGTCGCCTATTGCCAAATACTACCCCAACAATGATACCGAGAGGTAAGAAACTCTTTATTGGGCTTCTCTCAATTGCCGATTTTCTAGTATTTTTGCTTTAAACTGAGCATTTTCAAGCATAAAAATGACTGAACAAACTGGAAATATCAATACTAAAGTGGTATTGGCCACGAGATGAGACCAAACTAATCAGAGCGTGCTGTTCAATATCATGGCAACAAGGGATTGACGACGTGGCAACCTTGAGACCTCCGAATTTGGGATATGGGGGGAGGGATATATATTCTCAAGTATTTCTTATACAAACCCTGTTTCCATACGATTTGGGAAATTGTGTTGGATGTAAATATAAACGGAATACAATGATTTGCAAATCATTTTCAATCCATATTCAGTTGAATATGCTACAAAGACAACATATTTGATGTTCAAACTGATAAACTTTTTCATTTTTGCAAATAATCATTAACTTTAGAATTTAATGCCAGCAACATGTGACAAAGAAGTTGGGAAAGGTGGCAATAAATACTGATAAAGTTGAGGAATGCTCATCAAACACTTATTTGGAACATCCCACAGGTGTGCAGGCTAATTGGTAACAGGTGGGTGCCATGATTGGGTATCAAAACAGCTTCCCAAAAAAGCTCAGTCTTTCACAAGAAAGGATGGGGCGAGGTACACCCCTTTGTCCACGACTGCGTGAGCAAATAGTCAAACAGTTTAAGAACAACGCTTCTCAAAGTGCAATTGCAAGAAATTTTGGGAGTTCAACATCTAAGGTCCAGAATATCATCAAAAGGTTTAGATAATCTGGAGAAATCACTCCACGTAAGCGGCATGGCCGGAAACCAACATTGAATGACCGTGACCTTCGATCCCTAAGACGGCACTGTATCAAAAACCGACATCAATCTCTAAAGGATATCACCACATGGGCTCAAGAACACTTCAGAAAACCACTGTCACTAAATACAGTTCGTCATAACATCTGTGTACAAATTAAAACTCTACTATGCAAAGCAAAGTCATTTATCAACAACATCCAGAAACGCCGCCGGCCTCTCTGGGCCCGAGATCATCTAAGATGGACTGATGCAAAGTGGAAAAGTGTTCTGTGATCTAACAAGTCCACATTTCAAATAGTTTTTGGAAATATTCGACATCATTTGCAAATCATTGTATTCCGTTTATATTTACATCTAACACAATTTCCCAACTCATATTGAAACGGGGTTTGTGTGTATATATATATATATATATATATATATATATATATATATATATATATATATATATATATATATATATATATATATATAATCCGTTCATGAGTGAGCATATCCGATCGGCCATTGTGTTTAATGGAGAAGTCTGATCTACAAAATTTGCAGGCCGCATACCCTTTTCCCCTTCGAGCTGTCCTGGATGAACTGAAATTATTTTTTCCAATCATTTTGGAACTTGCAGGCGTACTTCTTCTTACTCGTTGTCGCCATGTCTCTTCTTCGTTCTTCTACTTCGTCTCTGTTATGTTTTTGGACATTACTACTTGCCGTAGTTTTGAAGCAATGCATAATGGGAATCCGGATGTTGTGTGTCAGTGTATTAACTTGCCGGCTGGAATAAACACACGCTGAGAAATAGCTCTGTGGCTGCCTACTTTATGGGTTATAGATAAACCTATGGATAACGGAGACTTAAATGATGGTCTCCTTTTCAGGTGAAAGAGGACGATAAAGGCAGTGCCTTTAAGGTACGCTCCAAATATTGTTGTCCGGGTGGAAATCGGGAGAATGGTTGCCCTGGGAGTTTTTTCGGGAGGGGCATTGAAATTCGGGAGTCCCCCGGGAAAATCGGGAGGGTTGGCAAGTGCAATATGGCCTAAAGCTACTGTATATATCACAATATATTACTTGGTATATAAAAGATAATAGAAACCTTTCAAAACAGGTTACAAAGGCTACTGACATATGCAGTAACATGTTGCATCATTTCCAGTTGTATTATTATATAATACTCTATTTGCTAATTTCTTGTTAGTATCTGGTTATTATCTGTTGTAACATGGTACTATATACTTTACACTTCTGTTAACATGCAATAGGCACTTATTCTTTGTTTGGATACTTTACATTAGTTTTGGGCGATACCAGGAATTTAGGTATCGATTCAATACCAATACTGACACCTCAAATCATTAAATGATCATTAAATGAATAAGGCTGCAACATAACAAAATGTAGAAAAATTGAAGCGTTGTGAATACTTTCTGGATGCACTGTAGCAAGAATGTGTCATCAACATGTATTATCCCAATATAACGATAGTATAACATTTACATACTTTAATCGTACAATGTTTATATCACTAATTAGTGGCCACTAATTGGCTCATCCTCAGGCAGCATTCAGTCTCCCATAGGTGATGATGGGGCTTTTATTTCATGTCTATTAATAATTCCTACTTTGCATAAATTAGTTTACTGCGTTCAGGCCTAAAACCAATTAAGCGCGATAAACAAGGGTTTACTGTACTTATTATTTGCTGTACAAATTTTCCAGTTACGTACACAACTAATCCCATTCAAAAAATATCTGTCCACCTCAAGAAAGCTGAATATAACTTCAGTGAAGAGTCAGGCCCGTGTAGGAATTTTCAAGTTGTAATATACGTCTCGGGTGTCAGTTGGACTCTTCATGGCAGTGTCGGCTTACCTTCTCTGTTTCCCGCGGCAACCAAACAGCCTGTTATGATTTGATTGATTGATGATGGACATTCTTTTTCACCAAAAATAAGGTGGTGTCATCTTTCATTGTCGGTCTACTTTTACACTAAGAGAGCATACAAATGAGAACGAATGCCGACACAATGTTGAATATTATTCATCATAACTGTGTTTTATAGATCAAGATTTTGGACTCCTAGGAGTTAGAATAGAGTTTTTATTGTCATTATTGCAGTGAACAGGTTCAAAGAACAACACAATTGATATGCAGTGTCCTTTCCAAGTAAACATTAGGGTTGTCCAGATGCAACTTTTTTTTACTGGCGATACGATGCCGATGTTGGAGTCTTAATAAGAGGCCGACACTGATATTAATCGTACCTGATATCAGCACAAATCATACATAGTTTTATTATTTTGTAGTGTGGATTGTAAGAAAACGTTTGATTAAGTGAAATGACTCAAAAACAGAGAACACTGTTACATATTCAAGACACTAACCTATTTAATATTAATTGTCTCGAATGGACTTAAGCTGTCTTTAATTTGAAGCGGAGTGCTAATTGTTTCTTTGGCGACACTTATCACTATTTAAGTTAAGTTCATTTGACAAAAAGCTGAATGACATGTTCGTTACTGCATACTTTCTAATACATTCTATTTTGGATAATTACGTGCAAGTAATATGCAGCTATAATTATTTAAGGAAATTAGTTGTTTTAGCCTGTAAAATTGATCAATTAGAGATATTCCCCAATGTAACTAGGGCAACATCTGTCGCTAAAGTCTGCAATCCAAAACAGCTCATTTGGAAGAAGGCCAAATTGTTTTACAAATGATTTCACATTTTTGGGCCTCATAGGGATCTCAAATACACAAAACACAGGCATCAACAGGTAAGAAAAGTTGCTGTTGCATAATAACACCCATTTAACAGTTAAAGTGGCTGTTTGCAACTTGATCACATTTACATTTTTCAAAGCAAAACATATAACAGGAACACCACCGGCTAGCTTATGTTACCATTAGTGGTTTAAAAGAACACGTTTATTTTAAAACTGTCTGTTTCACAATTACTAAATTTACTCTCTATATATTTTTTAAATGCATATGCACACGTACAAAAACAGTCCAAGAGAAGCAATGGACAATTGGCAGTCATGTTGTTGTTATGATAGAATATACCGTATTTTCTGGACCATAGGGTGTACCAGTTTATAAAGCAAACTGTTGATTATAAGACGTATTAAAGGGGTCATATTATCTTCAAGCCACTTTGTGACCGTCTCTTCAGGATGCCTTGTTTAGTGGGCGATCTTATTTACATGGCTGTCATTTGACAGCGTCTTTTCCCTGTCATCTTTGTTGTACCAGTAGTTGTTAGCACTTTGATAGCGAGTTTACTGACAGATATAAGTTAGAGCTAGTATCGGATAGTATCAGCCGATAAATGCTTTAAAACGTAACATCGGAAATTATCGGTATCGGTTTCAAAAAGTAAAATTTATGACTGAAACGCTGCTGTACGTAGTGGTACACGGACATAGGGAGAAGTACAGAGGCCTACTGAAATGAGATTTTCTTATTTAAACGGGGATAGCAGGTCCATTCTATGTGTCATACTTGATCATTTTACGATATTGCCATATTTTTGCTGAATGGATTTAGTAGAGAACATCCACGATAAAGTTTGGAACTTTTGGTCGCTGATAAAAAAGCCTTGCCTGTACCGGAAGTCGCATACGATGACATCACAAGGGTGAGGGCTCCTCACATCCTCACATTGTTTATAATGGAAGCCTCCAACAAAAAGAGCTATTTGGACCAAGAAAACGACAATTTCCCCATTAGTTTGAGCGAGGATGAAAGATTTGTGGCTGAGGATATTGATAGCGAAGGACTAGAAAAAATTAATAAAAAAAAAAAAAAAAGGCGATTGCATTGTGAGCGATTCAGATGTTTTTAGACACATTTACTAGGATAATTCTGGGAAATCCCTTATCTTTCTATTGTGTTGCTAGTGTTTTAGTGAGATTATATAGTACCTGATAGTCGGAGGGGTGTGTCCACGGGTGTCTTGACGCCAGTCACTGAGGGAATTAGTCACGGCAGCAGCAGCACGACAGAAGTTCCGCTGATCTCCGGTAAGAGGCGACTTTTTACCACAATTTTCTCACCGAAACCTGCCGGTTGACAAGTGGTCGGGATCCATGTTCGCTTGACCGCTCTGAACCATAGTAAAGCTTCACCTCCGGGAATTTTAAACAAGGAAACACCGTGTGTTTGTGTGGCTAAAGGCTAAAGCTTACCACCTCCATCTTTCTACTTTGACTTCTCCATTATTAATTGAACAAATTACAAAAGATTCAGCAACACAGATGTCCAAATTACTGTGGAATTATGCGATGAAAAGAGACGACTTTTAGCCGCTAGTGGTGCTGCGCTAATATGTCCCCTCCAACTCGAGACGTCACACGCACGCGTCATCATACGCGTCATCATTCTGCGACGTTTTCAACAAGAAACTCCGCGGGAAATTTAAAATTGCAATTTAGTAAACTAAACCGGCCGTATTGACATGTGTTGCAATGTTAATATTTCATCATTGATATATAAACTATCAGACTGCGTGGTTGGTAGTGGTGGGTTTCAATAGGCCCCCAAAAATATAGCATCTGCTTAAAAAAATTAAATAAATCAGCGTTTGAAGAGCGATACAATGAACAACTGTACTGTTTTTTTTTTTTTCTGAAATCAGACTGTGTATTTATTCATTGTTCGGAAAGGTTTTGACAGCATACTTGGCCTTCTTCCTGTTTACTCTTTTGTTTGTTGTTAATTTCTACAGCAGCAAACTAGTCGTGCCCCTGCTCGACGCTGCCAAGTAGTGGTTTGTTTTTTGTCTTTTCCCCCAAGATGCAACAATGCAAATATAGAACATTGCTGATAAGAGGCATGTGGTACAGATCAATCAAACGCCAAATCAATAGCCACATGTCACAGCAATTTTTAAGCAATGAAGCGTCAGTAGATGTTTGTTGAAGTGAGGAGTACCCCCCATTCCCCCTAAAAAAAGCTTATCGTTAACATTTGCAGTGTAAACACTGATGTTCCTCTTTGCTCTTTCCTCTCAGCATTCTTGGCCGGATCATCCGCGTGACTCAGGAAGTGGACGAGTACAGAGACTGGATCCGGAAGAACTGGGGGAGCCCGTCTCAGAACGACCTGCCGCTCAACAGTGAGGGCTCACGCTGACCTCGTCGTCAAGCAGAACGTCTACTTGAACATTTGCTCCCTTTTTCCGCAGGAAACGACGTGACGCTGTTCAAGTCCCAGCAGCTGGACGTATGCAACAACAACAACGTCCTGGCCCTGGACGAGGACGACGAGGACGATGTCGTCGTCGTGCTTCCGTCGGCCCCCAACAGCAAGACCTCGTCCAACACTTCCTCGCCGTCTCCTTCCCTGCGCTCCTCGCCTTCCTCTTCGCCGTTGTCGCCCTCCTCCACGACGTCCTCCAGCTCGAGTGACGCGGTCAGTCCTCGGCCGCGGCCCCCCGCTAACACCGCCGGTGTGGCGCCGAGTCCTGATAATCTTGTGTTCCGCAGGACTCTGACGGCACGCCGTGCAAGACGGCCAAGCAGCAGTCCAGCAGGGTCGCCAGCGCCCACAGAGAAAAGTCGTCAGTCACGGCCGCCAATCACAGAACGCAGAACCGCACAAGCAGCACTCCAACTGGAGGCAACAAGGGAGGAAAGGTGTGTGCTTACCTCCCACACACGCACTAAAAACTTTATAGTACAAAACAACACTTAATAATACAGTCATCATTCCTATTATTACGAAGTAAAGAGACCCAAAGGAATCCTTTCGATGAAAAATCGGTATGTTCATGTTGACAAGTGTTGCAATATGGTTGTTAAGAGGAGTTGAATGAATACAGTCATCCCTCGTTTAATTGGTTCTGGACATGACCTTGACAAATTAATTATAAATCGAATATCATATCTAGAGCATAAAAACCCTGTTTACAACGGTGTATGTACATCTTTCAACATTATGAGAATCCTTTAGACATGAAACAACACCCTTTAGTTTACCTTTACACTCTTTTAATCTAATGTACAGTAGTAATGCTGCATTAGGCTGAGCCAATCACTGAAAAGCGTGCTCGTATTGGTTAGATCTGAGTACCACTGCTGTAGTATAAAAATAATTGTTTAATTAATAATTTTTATGCTTGAGAATGCTTGATTTGGACCACAAGGTTGTAGAATATGCTTTCAAAAAATGTGGAAATATCCCCAAAAATCCTTAATGTAGTGAAACGGCAATATTTGAAGCACTGTGAGGAAAGTGACGACTGTACATTAAAAACATCACTTCTTAATATTGTTATTACTTCGTACAATTGATTTTTTAATAAATGATAATAATAATACAAACTTACCAATATACAAATATTTGTATTTGTCAAAAAATAAATCATTTATTAAAATGTATATATGTTAAAAGAAATATTGTATGTGAAAAAAGTAAAAAAAAAATAATGATTTTTCATGACAGAAATATTACATTTCAGATGAGTGATGAAAATGCACTATTGTACATTTAAACAAATGTATGTGAAAAAAAACATGACTAAAATAATTGATATTATTATTAAAGTAAAATATTAAAATAATACAAAGTAAAAGGTATAAATTTCAAAAATACAAATATTAAATTTCTCCAGCAATTATACGTAATACAATACTTTATGTTTGAATAAATGTATGCAAAATTGTACAATACTTCTTTTCTCGAGTGATTTATATTTAGTTGAATACATTTATTTTTTTATTAATTGTGAAAGTTCAAATATTGTATAAACCTCATCCAGCTGTTATTATGTTAGACTCACTGTTGAAGCGATCTGAAGGAGGTGTGGCTGTCTTGCCATTATTTTCTAATGTCTGCATGGCGTCCTTCTGAGAAGGAATGTGACATCAGCGCGTGCGTTCCAGAGCGCGCCGCAGCAGCAGGTGATCGTGATGATGGCAATCAGCCAATTCCCGCAGACTTTGTCTAAACTTGCTACACCAGTCAGTTTGTTGTGTGTGGGCATGTCTTGCCACACTTGACAATTGAATTATTAGGTAATCCCAATGCGTTATCGCCAACGATGGACAAAGAATTGGAACCCTCATTGACCTGGCTTCTGATACGAACTATATAACACATAAAGCTGCAAGCAGGACAACTCTTCGAAGTGAAGACATCACACTACTGGTCCATGGTTTCGGAGGGATGTAGGTGTCTGCGGCAACCAAGAGTTAGCACTCCAGTAGGTACCTTCAAGTCACATCAACTGATCTGGTATGGTGTGGACACGATTGCAGAACTGCACAAAGATGTTCCAGTTAATGAGCTGCAAAATATTTTCCCAGATGTCCTTCTCAAATACCTTATTTGGCCCAAAGAAATACAACTCCTGATCAGCCACAAAGAAGATCAGTTGGTGCCCCAGAAAGTCTGTTCCATCGGTGTCCTGGTGCGGGGGGATGGCCCGCTTGTCAAGACCATCGGAGGCACGCATCCAAGCCTCTTTGAGGAAGACACCTTAACGGCTCACTATTCAAAGATTCATTGTGCAAGATCAATGAGAATGGCAGCAGTGAGGAACTTACCCATGAAGGCCCGGTTTCCTGTGAGTCTCCGGACCATCCCAAAACACAGTCCAGTACAGGACTGTCTCAGAAAATTAGAATATTGTGATAAAGTCCTTTATTTTCTGTAATGCAACTAAAAATATGAAAATGTCATACATTCTGGATTCATTACACATCGACTGAAATATTGCAAGCCTTTTATTATTTTAATATTGCTTATTATGGCATACAGCTTAAGAAAACTCAAAAATCCTATCTCAGAAAATTAGATTATCTCCTCAGACCAAGTAAAAAAAAAGATTTATAACAGCAAAACAAAACCAAACATTTGAAAATGTCAATTAAATGCACTCAGTACTTGGTTGGGAATCCTTTTGCACGGATTACTGCATCAATGCGGCGTGGCATGGAGGCAATCTGCCTGTGGCATTGCTGAGGTGTTATGGATGTCCAGGATGCTTCAATAGTGGCCCCTAGCTCATTTGCATTATTGGGTCTGGTGTCTTTCAGCTTCTTCTTCTTCACAATACCCCACACATTCTCTACGGGGTTCAGGTCAGGGGTGTTGGCAGGCCAATGGAGGACAGTAATGCCATGGTCAGTACACCAGTTACTGCTCGTTTTGGGACTGTGAGCAGGTGCCAGATAATGGTAGAAAATGAAATCATCATCTCCTTAGAGTTTTACAACAGATGGAAGCATGTGGTGCTCTAAAATCTATTGGTACACAGCTGCATGGACTCTGGACTTGATGAAACACAGTGGACCAACACCAGCAGCTGACATGGCTCCCTAAGCCATTGCTGACTGTGGGAACTTCACACTGGATTTTTAAGCAACTTGGATTTTGCTCCTCTCCAGCCTTCCACCAGACTCTAGCGCCTTGACTTCCAAATGAAAGTGTGGAGTTCAGTTCAATATTTCAATTGATGAAATATTGAATATATATATTATTGACTATAATGAATCCAGAATGTATGACATCTTCATGTTTTTAGTTGCATTACAGAAAATAAAGGACTTTATCACAATATTTAAATTTTCTGAGACAGTCCTGTATACCCACCAGTAGCAGAAGACTTTTCAGGTGGTGGAAAAGGGAAAGCATTGATTGGAGCTGCCTCCATACCATAATGTGGGGATGTCGCTGCGGGAATTGCCAACCAAGAGAAAAACAGTTGACGCTTGCTGAAGAAAGGGAACTGGAGATGGTGAGAAATGGCCTGACATACTGTATGTGACTGGAGATGACCACAATGCAGAACCACAATGGCATGCCAAATATCCATGGACTGAAGATTAGGCTTCACTCCCAAACAACAAGAACACAGTTCAAGTAACATTCCTCAGAACAGAGAAACAACTGTCAAGGACACCTCAATGGAAAACGGCCTACGCTTCTGAAGTCCAGAAATGGTTGATCGCAAGGCTGCAGTAAAACTGTCGAAGGACATTCTAAAAAGCTGAACCAGGCCAGTGTGGTACATAAATCACTTGATCGCACTAAACCGGCACTCCTTCTCTACCCCAGCAATAATTGTGTGGAACAGCAGCCAGAGGGGCCGAGATCTAAACCTGAAGGACATACTTATCAAAGGTACTGATGTCCTACTGAGGTTCCGAGCTGGTGTCTATGCTTCTCTCGGTGACGTCCGCAAGATGTACAACTCTGTCTGGCTGGAAGAGATAGAGGTTCACCTGCACAGATTCCTTTGGTGTTACGCTGAAGAAGCTGAATTCGAAGATTTTGCCGTAACATGTAGACAAATCCTTTGAAGACATATCCTCTGGATGCATAGCCCAAGTCGGCATGAGAGAGACTGCTAACTTACCTCAATTTCACTTGGATGAAGAGAGATGTCCGAGAGATGCCCGTGCATCGGTTGGGGACGTCTCTGCGCTGCTGACCTGTCTCTGCTCGGGATGGTCTCCTGCTGGCCCCACTATGGACTGGACTCTCACTTTTATATTAGATCCACGATGGACTGGGCTCTCACGTCCATTGCACCGGTCGCCCTAGGGGCAGGGGGTCCCCACATCTGCGGTCTTCTCCAAGGTTTCTCATTGTCCCATTGGGTTGAGTTTTTTTCCTGGCCCTGATGTGGGATCTGAACCGAGGATGTCGTTGTGGCTTGTGCAGCCCTTTGAGACACTCCTGATTTAGGGCTGTATAAATAAACATTGAGTAAACATTGAGATGTGTGCTGGAAGAAGATACATATGTTGATGACATTCTGACCTCTCATAACGACCTCAACCAGCTGAAGCGGGTCACAGTCTCAGGTTTACCCTGATTAAAGTGGAAGGATAGAACTAAGAGCTGAGCAAATGGAGCCCAAGACCACGGTCGTCCCAAACCAGCTTACTGCAAATGACAAAGCACTCGGTTTAGGTTAGTCCATTGAAGACGACAAACTCTATGTCATGGTCGCATGAACTTATCAAAGAAGAGCAAAAAGATGTGTCTTGTTCAGCACCTGCTTAGAGAGGAGGGGATAAGGCAAACCTCAGATCCACTCACCAGGCAAGAACTATCAAGCCAAGTCTCCGGCGTGTTTTATCCACTTGGCCTCGTGGCTCCTGCAAAACAAAAGGGAGCAACCCTTGTCAGAAGAGCTTTTCAGGAAGCTAAGGTCGCTTAGGAGAGGACACATGGGATGCCGGCTTATCTGAAAGGGTTCGGCGAAGACTCAAACTCAGATTCACCAGACCCCTGGTCAAGACTTGATGGCAGGGAGCACGCATATGGCGCCGTGATGTATCTTCACTGGAGATGCAGCCATGATGGTGTTGTGAGGCTCGTCGCAGCCAAAATCCAAGCTGACCGTAGTCGAGCACAAAAGCCAAGCTGGTCCTTGCAGACCGGCTAAAAAACTAAAACCGGAAACACTGCTGAATCCATGTCAAGAAGTGGTCCCACCTCGTCGACAGCCAAACCTTCTTATGTCAATCAATCAATGTTTATTTATATAGCCCCAAATCACAAATGTCTCAAAGGACTGCACAAATCATTACGACTACAACATCCTCGGAAGAACCCACAAAAGGGCAAGGAAAACTCACACCCAGTGGGCAGGGAGAATTCACATTCAGTGGGACGCCAGCGACAATGCTGACTATGAGAAACCTTGGAGAGGACCTCAGATGTGGGCAACCCCCCCCCTCTAGGGGACCGAAAGCAATGGATGTCGAGCGGGTCCAACATGATACTGTGAAAGTTCAATCCATAGTGGCTCCAAGACAGCAGCGAGAGTCCCGTCCACAGGAAACCATCTGAAGCGGATCAGCAGCGTAGAGATGTCCCCAACCGATACAGGCGAGCGGTCCATCCTGGGTCCCGACGAGCGGTCCATCCTGGGTCTCGACTCTGGACAGTCAGTACTTCATCCATGGTCATCGGACCGGACCCCCTCCACAAGGGAGGGGGGGACATAGGAGAAAGAAAAGAAGCGGCAGATCAACTGGTCTAAAAAGGAGGTCTATTTAAAGGCTAGAGTATACAAATGAGTTTTAAGATGAGACTTAAATGCTTCTACTGAGGTAGCATCTCGAACTGTTACCGGGAGGGCATTCCAGAGTACTGGAGCCCGAACGGAAAACGCTCTATAGCCCGCAGACTTTTTTTGAGCTCTAGGAATCACTAATAAGCCGGAGTCTTTTGAACGCAGATTTCTTGCCGGGACATATGGTACAATACAATCGGCAAGATAGGCTGGAGCTAGACCGTGTAGTATTTTATACGTAAGTAATAAAACCTTAAAGTCACATCTTAAGTGCACAGGAAGCCAGTGCAGGTGAGCCAGTACAGGCGTAATATGATCAAACTTTCTTGTTCTTGTCAAAAGTCTAGCAGCCGCATTTTGTACCAACTGTAATCTTTTAATGCTAGACATGGGGAGACCCGAAAATAATACGTTACAGTAATCGAGACGAGACGTAACAAACGCATGGATAATGATCTCGGCGTCTTTAGTGGACAAAATGGAGCGAATTTTAGCGATATTACGGAGATGAAAGAAGGCCGTTTTAGTAACGCTTTTAAGATACAACGTAAAAATGATAGCTATCTTCGCAAACTGAATCAGCGAGATCCAAAGCAGCACTGATGTCCAAGACTGGTGGTGGATTCCTGGGTCAGAAAGCATTGCGGGTATCGTCACCAGTGGAGTCAGTACTGACGCCCTAACTGAGGAGTCCGAGTGGCATTCAGGTCCAAAGTTCAAATTTCTGAAAAAAAGTGGAACCAGAGGACCACCTGCAGTCTGGTGGATGAAAAGCACTTCAGTGATCTCAGAAGGCTGCACGGGGCTATAGAATGGATCTGGAAATAAATTCTGGTGGGTCAACAGTAAAAGAAGAGAAAAGTGGGAGGCAGTGCCTTCATCAGGTATCATCACAGTTTCCAAGAGAAAAGTTTTCTTCCCAGATCTTTACCTGGGTTTCATAACACCACAACAGACTGACTGGTGGACTCCTTGTTTGTGGCGGCAGAGTCCACAAACAAGTTAAAAATGTTTTTATTTTACTGGATTTAGTTTTCACCTCATTTCATTCATTCAACTACTTTTTCAACAAATTCAACTGGAAAAAAGCCGACAAAGAAGTGAGAGTGAAGTCCTGTATCTACCATGAATTGATTAACGTGGACCCCGACTTAAACAAGCTGAAAAACTTATTCGGGTGTTACAATTTAGTGGTCAATTGTACGGAATATGTACTGAACTGTGCAATCTACTAATAAAAGATTCAATCAATCAATCAAACAAGGGACTTGTACTAGATTGATTGGTTGATTGATTGATTGATACTTTTATTAGTAGATTGCACAGTTCAGTACATATTCCGTACAATTGACCACTAAATGGTAACACCCGAATACGTTTTTCAACTTATTGACTTATTTAAGTCAGGGGTCGACGTTAATCAATTCATATTAAAGTCACAAGTACACTCGGCACTCACATACCGTAATATGTACACATTTAAAAAAATAAATATCAAATGGAACTTGATTATGCTTGTGTATATAATTATACATATAAAAAAAACATGTTTCAATGAATAACGAGTATTGTTTAGAATTCCATGCATCCATCCATCCATTTCCTACCGCTTGTCCCTTTTAGAATTGATATACATCAACTTAAATCAATCCAATCCAATCCACTTTATTTATATAGCACATTTAAACAACAATAACGTTTCCAAAGTGCTGCACAGCCGTGTTAAAAACAATTGTAAAAAAAAATAATAATAAAATAAAATAAAAAAAGTATATATATATATATATATATTGCTCCACCAATGACTGAATAAAAACAAAAAATAAATAAATATAAAACCAATAAAAACAATATAAAAACTAATATGATTAAAAACTATTTTAAAGGGTAAAATCAATTAAAACAGTAAAATAGAAATCAAAGTGTATAAAAAAACACAGAGGAGAACAGAGGACCACACAACTCACGTAGTGTTAAAAGCCAAAGAATAAAAGTGGGTCTTAAATCAGGGTTCTCAAACTGGGCTCCATCTTGATTAAATTACAGTTGTTTATTTGACTATATTCAAACACAGTGTTACTGTTCAAACTCTGTGTAATTTTACAGTGGCCAAAACTATCATATTTTTCGGAGTATAAGTCGCACCTGCCGAAAATGCATAATAAAGAAGGGAAAAAAACATATAAGTCGCACTGGAGTATAGGTTGCATTTTTTAGGGAAATTTATTTGATAAAACCCAACACTAAGAATAAACATTTGAAAGGCAATTTAAAATAAATAAAGAATAGTGAACAACAGGCTGAATAAGTGTACGTTATATGAGGCATAAATAACCAACTGAGAAGGTGCCTGGTATGTTAACGTAACATATTATGGTAAGAGTCATTCAAATAACTATAACATATAGAACATGCTATACGTTTACCAAACAATCTGTCACTCCTAATCGATAAATCCCATGAAATCTTATACGTCTAGTCTCTTACGTGAATGAGCTAAATAATATTATTTGATATTTTACGGTAATGTGTTAATAATTTCACACATAAGTCGCTCCTGAGTTTAAGTCGCACCCCTGGCCAAAATATTTAAAAAACTGCGACTTATAGTCCGAAATATACGGTATTTAATATACTTTCTGAATAAAACGTCTGCCTCGTTTCTAACGAGTACTTAGGCCTACCACGCTACTGTATTTTTAATGTTGGTACATGGAGAGACAAGTTTTTTTCTGAGGTGGTACTCGGTGAAGAACTCGGTGAAGAACCATTGATCAGGGACGGCGTGGCGCAGTGGGGAGAGTGGCCGTGCGCAACCTGAGCGTCCCTGGTTCAATTCCCACCTAGTCACGTCCGTTGTATCCTGAGCAAGACACTTCACTCTTGCTCCTGATGGGTGCTGGTTGGCGCCTTGCATGGCAGCTCCCTCCATCAGTGTGTGAATGTGTGTGTGAATGGGTAAATGTGGAAGTAGTGTCAAAGCGCTTTGAGTACCTTGAAGGTAGAAAAGCGCTATACAAGTACAACACATTTATCATTTATTTAAACTATTACATGAATGTACATCAATTCTAAAAACACCAAGTTGAGTATGCATGAACAATTCTCTTGAACTATTCAAATAAATTACATATATTTCCGAAAGAAAAGTGAAAAACGAATTTGAACGTGTTGAATATGACTTTATAGGCGTACTGATGACAGGCACCCATGATCGGGATTGATTGATTGATACTTTTATTAGTAGATTGCACAGTACAGTACATATTCCGTACAATTGACCACTAAATGGTAACACCCCAATAAGTTTTTCGACTTGTTCATGTTAATCAATTCATGGTTGGATATACATGGGATTCATGGGATGGATCCAGTCACTGTGGTTGTAATTAAAAATGACATAATTGTCGATCCAAGCGGACTGAAGATGATTTTTTTTTGTGTCCTTATTGATATTAGGCAAGGATACCTCGTCCGCAGCACAAGGGTGGCCATCAGGGTCAGCAGAGCTCCTCGTCCTCCTCCAACAACAACAAGAGTCATCCCAGCAACAAGCCGCACCACCAAGGCAACGGCAAGAAGAGGAAAAACGCGCGGGATTCCGCACAAGAGGAGCTGTGCAGATAGGGGGGGCGTTAATAACCCCCCTCGCCCCTCTTCCTGTCTCCATTCAAGCTGGGGAAGGTGGATAGGAACTAAGATGGATGATTAGACGCTCATTTGGCTTCCTCCTCCTTTTTCTTCGTCTCCTCCAACTGCCAGCAGCGCCCTCTTTGCATTATTATTATCATCATAAACATGCCTCTTGCGCCTCCTGCTGTACAGGAATGGAAGGAGCACACAATAGGACCTCCCTCTCTGTTGGAAATGACATTTAAAAAAACTAAGAAAAAACTTTCTACAAAAAGATACACGAAAAAACGGAACTGCTTCAAATGTATAAAAAGAAAAAAAAAATGTTCTGAGATTTTTAATGATGGCGTTTGTAGGGTGGCGACTCACAAATGCGTGAGATGTAACTTATGCATGATTTTTTTTTTTTTTTTTTTTTGTCCGAACAGATTATAGGAAAATTTCTACTGGAACAGAAAAACTTTTTTTTTTTTTTTTTTTTTTTTTTTTACACAACAAAAAAATATATCAATAGACGCGGGTGGTCTCGTTGCCATGCCAACACAAATCATCAGCAGCATCTTTTACTTAGTTTTTTTTTTTCTCTTTGTGCGTGTAACCTCAAATGTGTATTGTTATTATTGTTAGCCTTTCCTTGTAGACCACACGTTGGGAATTTGGAGGCTTTACAAATGGAGTTTTTATTGAGATAATGACAAAAAGTAACAATATAATGATGGGATGTTTGATATTAAATCCAGCAAACGAGGAAAATCATTTGTATTTGTTAAATGTATTTATTTTTTTATTAATTATATGAACATAGTATGGCTATATATATAAATATATATATACACATGACAAACTTTTTGAGGCTATACCTTTACATAATAAGATGCCTGGGGGGGGGGGCAAAAACTTAATCAGGTACAAAAAAAAAAAAAGACGACTCCAACTTTATAATTATCATATTTTTGTTCTTATTGGCAGTGACCAAGTTGCAAGTCGTGTGAGGATTTGTTTTAAATACGTGGCTGGTCTACTTTATAAGGGAGTTTTAAATAAGTTGAAGAAAAATAAAAATGCAATGCAGTACACCATTTGACCTAGAGGTGGCGACATTACGTCACATTGAATCCACATCTTTGAGGGCTTGACAACTACATTTCACTGATTGTGTTTTTTTCTCCTTCTTTGGTTTCAAATCCTAAATTATAAGGACCTGATGGCTTCCTGGAGGGGTTGTACCAACCAAAGCACATCTCCAACCTCCTGTTATTCATAATACAGCCAGCAAATGCTTCACATTTCCATTTTAAGCATCCTCTTTCAAGAGTGATGCAGCCCATTTATCCACGTGACTCACCGCCATGTTTGAATTAGTTCAAATGCACTTGTTTTTTGTGGTACAAACCAACATCCCACTTTTTCATTGGGTTTGAAGTTGGAACTATTCACTGTCTCGATGGAGTCAAGCCGTGTAAAAAAATCTGAATGTCCGAATACTGAAAACTTTCTAAACGGCAGGAAAGTTTCCTCGAGTCAACTGTACCATCTCTGCTGCTTTTCACAAATTCATGCAATAAAAAAAACAGTTCAGTCATTTAGTGTGATGTTTTCTCTACGTATGATGATTATTAACAATTGTTTTTTTGAATGTTTACATATAATGTATTTTTTGAATACATTTTATTTGTTGATTCACCATGCCAAACATGTTTTTGTTTTATTTTTGTCCTTACTAATATATTAAAATGACTGTATATATATAAAAAATACCAACGTGTATTTTTTATTATTATTTTTATTTGTATTAACATTTAGTTATATTTATTTGTTATCATAAGGTATATTGTATTTTTACATACATATCTGTATTCATATATGTTCATTTTTATTTTATAGCAATATATTAAAATTACATGATGAAACTATATATATATATTTTTTCATATGAGTAGTATAACTTTATTTTTATTAACATTTTATCATGTTATGTTTAATTGTATATAAGTATATGTGTGCATTCATATATATATATATATATATACACGTATGTATTAATGTGTATATATACATATATACACACATATATGTACATATATATATAAATACTGTATACACATACATATATGTATATGCACACATCCATCCATTCATCCATTTTCTGCCGCTTATTCCCATTGGGGTCGCCGCGGGGCGCTGGTGCCTATCTCAGTTACAATTTGGCGGAAGGCGGCGTACACCCTGGACAAGTCGCCCTCTCATCACAGGGCCTGCACACACACACACACACATATATATATATATATATATATATATATATATATACATATTCATATATTTATTTTTAGATTTTCTAGCATATCAAAATTATACATTTAAAAAATGTAACTTAAAAAGTGAAAACAAAAAAAAAAATGTATTTATTTTATTGTATTTTTTTAGATAGAACACCTTGTTTTTTGATAATTATACTTTTTATATGTGTTTTATGTCCTATGCATCATATGTAAAAAAAGCACTATATATATATATATTAAAGTTAAAGTACCAATGATTGTTACACACACACTAGGTGTGGTGAAATTGTCCTTGCCTCTCTTTACCCATCCCCCTGTTCACCCACTGGGAATGGGTGGTGAGGGGTGAGGGATCCTTTTTGGTGATTTAACCCCAATTCCAACCCTTGATGCTGAGTGCCAAGCAGGGAGGTAATGGCTCCAATTTTTTTAATAGTCTTTGTATTACTCGGCCGGGGTTTGAACTCTCAACCTACCCATCTCAGGGCGGACACTCTAACCACTAAGCCACAGTGTGTGTGTGTGTGTGTGTGTGTGTGTGTGTGTATATATAAATATATATATATATATATATATATATATATATATATATATATATATATATATATATATATATTAATTCAACATTTTTCTATTTGGTTTTATTAGATTGATTAGATTGATCACGAGGGAGGTGCGGGACATTGAGTCCGAGTGGACCATGTTCCGAACCTCTATTGTCGAGGCGGCTGATTGGAGCTGTGGCCGCAAGGTTGTTGGTGCCTGTCGTGGCGGTAATCCCAGAACCCGTTGGTGGACACCAGCAGTGAGGGATGCCGTCAAGCTGAAGAAGGAGTCCTATCGGGTTCTTTTGGCTCATAGGACTCCGGAGGCAGTGGACGGGTACCGACGGGCCAAGCGGTGTGCAGCTTTAGCGGTCGCGGAGGCAAAAACTCGGACATGGGAAGAGTTCGGGGAAGCCATGGAAAACGACTTCCGGACGGCTTCGAAGCGATTCTGGACCACCATACGGCGCCTCAGGAAGGGGAAGCAGTGCACTATCAACACCGTGTATGGTGCGGATGGTGTTCTGCTGACTTCGACTGCGGATGTTGTGGATCGGTGGAGGGAATACTTCGAAGACCTCCTCAATCCCACCAACACGTCTTTCTTTGAGGAAGCGGTGCCTGGGGAATCTGTAGTGGACTCTCCTATTTCTGGGGCTGAGGTCGCTGAGGTAGTTAAAAAGCTCCTCGGCGGCAAGGCCCCGGGGGTGGATGAGATCCGCCCGGAGTTCCTTAAGGCTCTGGATGCTGTGGGGCTGTCTTGGTTGACAAGACTCTGCAGCATCGCGTGGACATCGGGGGAGGTACCTCTGGATTGGCAGACCGGGGTGGTGGTCCCTCTCTTTAAGAAGGGGGACCGGAGGGTGTGTTCCAACTATCGTGGGATCACACTCCTCAGCCTTCCCGGTAAGGTTTATTCAGGTGTACTGGAGAGGAGGCTTCGCCGGATAGTCGAACCTCGGATTCAGGAGGAACAGTGTGGTTTTCGTCCTGGTCGTGGAACTGTGGACCAGCTCTATACTCTCGGCAGGGTTCTTGAGGGTGCATGGGAGTTTGCCCAACCAGTCTACATGTGCTTTGTGGACTTGGAGAAGGCATTCGACCGTGTCCCTCGGGAAGTCCTGTGGGGAGTGCTCAGAGAGTATGGGGTATCGGAATGTCTTATTGTGGCAGTCCGCTCCCTGTATGATCAGTGTCAGAGCTTGGTCCGCATTGCTGGCAGTAAGTCGGACACGTTTCCAGTGAAGGTTGGACTCCGCCAAGGCTGCCCTTTGTCACCGATTCTGTTCATAACTTTTATGGACAGAATTTCTAGGCGCAGTCAAGGCGTTGAGGGGTTCCGGTTTGGTGGCCACGGGATTAGGTCTCTGCTTTTTGCAGATGATGTAGTCCTGATGGCTTCATCTGGCCGGGATCTTCAGCTCTCACTGGATCGGTTCGCAGCCGAGTGTGAAGCGACTGGAATGAGAATCAGCACCTCCAAGTCCGAGTCCATGGTTCTCGCCCGGAAAAGGGTGGAGTGCCATCTCCGGGTTGGGGAGGAAACCCTGCCCCAAGTGGAGGAGTTCAAGTACCTAGGAGTCTTGTTCACGAGTGGGGGAAGAGTGGATCGTGAGATCGACAGGCGGATCGGTGCGGCGTCTTCAGTAATGCGGACGTTGTATCGATCCGTTGTGGTGAAGAAGGAGCTGAGCCGGAAGGCAAAGCTCTCAATTTACCGGTCGATCTACGTTCCCATCCTCACCTATGGTCATGAGCTTTGGGTCATGACCGAAAGGATAAGATCACGGGTACAAGCGGCCGAAATGAGTTTCCTCCGCCGGGTGGCGGGGCTCTCCCTTAGAGATAGGGTGAGAAGCTCTGCCATCCGGGAGGAGCTCAACGTAAAGCCGCTGCTCCTCCACATCGAGAGGAGCCAGATGAGGTGGTTCGGGCATCTGGTCAGGATGCCACCCGAACGCCTCCCTAGGGATGTGTTTAGGGCACGTCCAGCTGGTAGGAGGCCACGGGGAAGACCCAGGACACGTTGGGAAGACTATGTCTCCCGGCTGGCCTGGGAACGCCTCGGGATCCCCCGGGAAGAGCTAGACGAAGTGGCTGGAGATAGGGAAGTCTGGGCTTCCCTGCTTAGGCTGCTGCCCCCGCAACCCGACCTCGGATAAGCGGAAGATGATGGATGGATGGGATGGATAGATTGATTAACATTCTGTGTGATTTTTGTCAATAAAATAAATTAAAAAAATGTATAACAAATACCAAAAAGTGACACACTTTTTTTTTTTAAATGTACTATAATTAGAGTAAAAATTATCTTAAAATAATCTTCTTTAATATGTATTTAAGTATACGATTGACATAACGTACCGTATTTCCTTGAATTGCCGCCGGGGCGCTAGTTAGTGTAAAACCTCTTCTCACTCCTGCGCTTACCAAAGGCATGCGGTAAAAGTAAGCATGCGCTAATTATTTTAAAACCTCTTCTCACTCCGGCACTTACCAAATGCATGCGGTAAAAGTAAGCATGCGCTAATTATTTTGCGAAGCGAGTTTGACCTGGCAGTAATTCAAGGCAGGTGCAATTCAAGGAAATACGGTATTTTTACGTGTACATTTAATGTTTGTATGTAATGGAGGAGTTCAAGTACCTAGGAGTCTTGTTCACGAGTGGGGGAAGAGTGGATCGTGAGATCGACAGGCGGATTGGTGCGACGTCTTCAGTAATGCGGACGTTGTACCGATCCGTTGTGGTGAAGAAGGAGCTGAGCCGGAAGGCAAAGCTCTCAATTTACCAGTCGATCTACGTTCCCATCCTCACCTATGGTCATGAGATTTGGGTCATGACTGAAAGAGTAAGATCACGGGTACAAGCGGCCGAAATGAGTTTCCTCCGAAGGGTGGCGGGGCTCTCCCTTAGAGATAGGGTGAGAAGCTCTGCCATCCGGGAGGAGCTCAAAGTAAAGCCGCTGCTCCTCCACATCGAGAGGAGCCAGATGGGGTGGTTCGATCATCTGGTCAGGATGCCACCCGAACGCCTCCCTATGGAGGTGTTTAGGGCACGTCCAATCGGTAGGAGGCCACGGGGAAGACCCAGGACACGTTGGGAAGACTATGTCTCCCGGCTGGCCTGGGAACGCCTCGGGATCCCCCGGGAAGAGCTAGACAAAGTGGCTGGGCAGAGGGAAGTCTGGGCTTCCCTGCTTAGGCTGCTGCCCCCGCGACCCGACCTCGGATAGGAAGGATGGATGGATTGTTTGTACATTTAAATCTAATTGAGTTACTTATAATAACTAAATGAAATGAATGATAGATCAAAGTAACCACTCATTTTCTCTCACTTTACAGCATGAGGTAAGTGAAATACATAAATACTAATAATTGTAGTTCAAAAATGTCGTTTTCCTTCACTTGTTGTTTTTTTAAGCAGGAGTGCGTTTGGGCGTGGTTGACAGGCACGCACGCCGGGGCGGGGCTTGTCTTCTCAAAACAGCGGCGCGCGTACGGTGGAGCTTCTGATTCGGAGAGACGGGCTCAAGGAGGCAACAAACGCAAGCTACTCTTTTCTACCACGGCGGTGCTTCTTTATGGATGATTAAGCCGGAGGACGATTCTTTGCGAAGGTGGACAACAAGGTAGGAAGCCGAGCTTTTACACCTTTATTTTAATACTTTATTTATGTTGGCGTCATTTAACTTTTTACACGTGACATGTTGTCTTTTGTTTGTCCCTTCATGTCTTGTCAACTCATCTTACTGCACTATTTATCCTCTTAAGCATACTTCCTTTCTGCTCGCTTCCGAATAGTTTCGGTTTTTTGAAGAAATCCGATGTCTTTTTTTTTTTTTTTTTTTTTGAGTCAAAACTACCAAAATAGACGTTTCCCCTTTGTGCTCGTCCAAGTCTCTGTGCCGGTTTTGAAAGTAATGCAAACTTGCATCTGATTTTGATTAGCAATTAAAGTGTCCATGGAAACACTCAGTGTCCAAAAATTTATTGTGAAAATTAATCAGAACTTTAAAAATAAGAACGGAATATAAAAACTATAATAATGAACAACCAAGCTATTCAAACAGAAACAAAAACCCAGCATAAACCTAAGATGCATTAAAGTGGGGAAAAAGTGATCTAAATTTAATCGCCCCAGATTAAATCCATGATTAATTTTAAAAATCAAAATAAATGCCTTTGGCGTTTTTCCCTTCGGAGCTCCAAAAAAATAATAAAAAATGGTAAATGTGTTATCAATCAATCAATTAATCCATCCATCAATGTTTATTTACATAGCCCCAAATCACAAGTGTCTCAAAGGGCTGCACAAGCCACAATGGCATCCGCGGCACAGAGCCCACATAAGGGCAAGGAAAAACTCTCCCCAGTGGGACGTCGATTCGAATGACTATGAGAAACCTTGGAGAGGACCGCAGATGTGGGCAACCCCCCCCCCCCCCCCCCCCCATAATATTGTGAGAGTCCAGTCCATAGTGGATCTAGCATAATAGTGAGCGTCCAGTCCATAGTGGATCTAGCATTATAGGGAGAGTCCAGTCCATAGTGGATCTAGCATAATAGTGAGCGTCCAGTCCATAGTGGATCTAGCATAATAGTGAGCGTCCAGTCCATAGTGGATCTAACATAATAGTGAGCGTCCAGTCCATAGTGGATCTAGCATAATAGTGAGCGTCCAGTCCATAGTGGATCTAGCATAATAGTGAGCGTCCAGTCCATAGTGGATCTAGCATAATAGTGAGCGTCCAGTCCATAGTGGATCTAGCATAATAGAGAGAGTCCAGTCCATAGCGGGGCAAGCATAATAGTGAGCATCCAGTCCATAGTGGATCTAGCATAATAGTGAGCGTCCAGTCCATAGTGGATCTAGCATAATAGAGAGAGTCCAGTCCATAGCGGGGCAAGCATAATAGTGAGCGTCCAGTCCATAGTGGATCTAACATAATAGTGGGAGT
>NC_084612.1:6729616-6734616 GCF_033978795.1 Nerophis ophidion
GATTGAATATATATTTAAAAAAAATAAAAAAAACATGTCATGGTATTTTATTTAAAAACTATATTTTAAAGTATTATGAAATTATATATATTAATATTTAATTTTTTATTTTTTTTGGGGTGGGTGGTCGAGCTAACGAAACAGGAAAAAAATAAGGATGCATGATCGATTGGCTACCAATTTTTTTCTTTGAAAAAGTAAGTGAATCGCCATTGCCGATTAACAGCCGGAAAAAGTCTGGCTGATACTTTACTTAATTTAGGTCCCTTAGATGACAGGTGACTACCATGAATTGATTAACGTGGACCCCGACTTAAACAAGTTGAAAAACTTATTCGGGCGTTACCATTTAGTGGTCAATTGTACGGAATATGTACTGTACTGTGCAATCTACTAATAAGAGTCTCAATCAGATCAAACAATCAAAGCAGCTGTCCATACACAGTGTGCAGCCACTCCCCAAAATTAATCATCACAACAACACATTGTATTCATTAAAACATCATATTAATCAATTTCCCTGTTGTGGGATACATAAAGGATTATCTTATCTAATCACTTCCAATTAAACAAATAAACTGCTTTTCTTAAGTATCATTATCAAGTAGTATTATCACTGGAGGACGAGGCTACATACTCACAGAGTAAGATAAGCTCACTTGAAACAACACTATTCATGTTTCCCTTCAGTAGTGGAAGCGTGTTAACACCCCCACGCTGGCCTGTAGGCAGAACACAACATGAGAAATTTAGACCAGCGGCACATGGACTACTCTAAAGCTGACTTCCCACAGCATTGTCTGGGCTGAAGATTTGCACTTGGAGGAAGACCCCGTGTCTTTTGCGCTGTCAGGATTTCCTTCATATTGTGCTGTGGGAAATGTTTCCTGCGCTGTGGAAACGTGGTAAGACACAAGCGACACGCCCGCTCGCTCGAGTTCATCTGAAGGCTGAGCTCGCCGAGCCGTTAAGTGTGTGTGTGTGTGTGTGTGTTTGTTTGTGTGTGTGTGTGTGTGTGTGTGTTGCGTAATTGCAAAGTAGTATCATTGTGTCTGTGAGGCGAGTCTCTTCACGTGAAGACCAAACACTAATAGTCACGCCAGCTTATTGTTGCTTTGTTGTCATCTGCTACGCATGCCAAATGATGTCAATACATGTCAATCACTTTAGGAAATATTGCACTGAGCAGCAATGATGGCGACGGATGAGCCGCCGTAAGTTGTTTCCTGTTCTGTGGTTATCGTCACATTGTTCCTCTTTGTTGTCAGGGGTGCTTTTTATGACAAGTTAAAGGCCAACTGAAATAAGATTTTTTTTATTCAAACGGGGATAGCAGGTCCATTCTATGTGTCATACTTGATCATTGTGCGATATTGCCATATTTTTCCTGAAAGGATTTAGTAGAGAACATCGACGATAAATTTCGCAACTTTTGGTCGCTAATAAAAAAGCCTTGCCTTTACCGGAAGTAGCAGACGATGTGCGGGTGACGTCACGGGTTGTAGGGCTCCTCACATCCTCACATTGTTTATAATCATAGCCTCCAGCAGCAAGAGCGATTCGGACCGAGAAAGTGACGATTTCCCCATTAATTTCAGCGATTAGATAGCTTCGTGGATGAGGAAAGTTAGAGTGAAATACACAGACAAAAAAAAAAGAAAAGGCGACGGCCCCAGGCGGCGGTAGTGGGAGCGTTTCAGATGTAATTAGACACATTTGCAAGGATAATTCTGGAAAATCCCTTATCTGCTTATTGTGTTAATAGTATTTTAATGAGATTATAACGTCATACCTGAAAGTCGGATGGCTGCGGTGAACGCCAGTGTCTCTGAGAGAAGCCGAGGAGCCAAGATCACAGCTGCCTTTTTGAGTTGCAGGAGGAGGTCGCATAATCTACTCAAGAGCCGACTTAATATCACAATTTTCCCATTTAAAAACTTGCTGGTTGACGTAGAGAAACATGTTCGTTTGACTGCTCTGTCTTAAAGCTTCACAACAAACAAAGAAACACCGGCTGTGTTTCGGTTGTTAAAGGCAGCTGCAATCCACCGCTTTCCACCAACAGCATTCTTCTTTGACGTCTCCATTATTAATTGAACAAATTGCAAAAGATTCAGCAACACAGATATCCAAAACACTGTGTAATTATGCGATGAAAAGAGACGACTTTTAGCCGTGTGTGGTGCTGGGCTGAAATGTCCGCCCCAACCAATAACGTCACAAGTACGTGTCAACATAAGCGTCAACATAAGCGTCATTATTCCGCGACGTTTTAAACAGGATACCTCGCGGGAAATTTTAAATTGCAGTTTAGTAAACTAAAAAGGCCGTATTGGCATGTGTTGCAATGTTAATATTTCATCATTGATATACAAACTATCAGACTGCGTGGTCGCTAGTAGTGGGTTTCAGTAGGCCTTAAAAAAAAAAAAAAGTTTATTTAGAAGAAAAAAACATGTATTATTGTCAGATGATTTGCATTTTTCAAGATACGGTGGAAGAGGGGTTAGTGCATCTGCCTCACAATACAAAGTTCTAAAATGTGATTAATAACGATTAGTCTAAAATCAAAAGTGAGCAATCATGATTAATTAAAATTCAAAAGTGTGATTAGTCTGATTTAAAAAAAAAAAAAAAAATTTAATAACGATCATTAAAGGGGAACATTATCAGAATTTCAGAAGGGTTAAAACCAATAAAAATCAGTTCCCACTGGCTTATTTTATTTTTCGAAGTTTTTTTCAAAATTTGACCCATCATGGAATATCCCGAAAAAAGGCTTTAAAGTGCCTGATTTTAGCTATCTGTAAATCCACCCGTCCATTTTCCTGTGACGTCACATAGTAATGCCAATACAAACAAACATGGCGGATAGAACAGCAAGATATAGCGACATTAGCTTAGATTCAGACTCGGATTTCAGCGGCTTAAGCGATTCAACAGATTACGCATGTATTGAAACGGATGGTTGGAGTGTGGAGGCAGATAGCGAAAACGAAATTGAAGAAGAAACTGAAGCTATTGAGCGAATAGGTATTGAAGCTATTCGGCGATCGCCTTCTAACCAACGATTGCATCTTTTGACCACTGGAGCAACTTAAATCCGCCGATTGGTAAGTGTTTGTTTGGCATTAAATGTGGGTGGAGGGAAAGGCTGGATGCAAATATAGCTACACATGTATATACAGCTAGCCTAAATAGCATGTTGGCATTGATTAGCTGGCAGTCATGCCGTGACCAAATATGTCTGATTAGCACATAAGTCAATAACATCAACAAAACTCACCTTTGTGATTTCGTTGACTTTATCGTTGGAAATGCATCTGCTTTGAGTGTCGCAGGATATCCACACATCTCTGTCGTAGCATCGCTATCGTCGGTAAAATGTGCCGAACAAACGAGGGACTTTCGCATCTTTTGACACTGGTGTAACTGGAATCCGTTGATTGGTATGTGTTTGTTTGGCATTAAATGTGGGTGGAGAGAAAGGCTGGATGCAAATATAGCTACAAATGAGGCATATTGATGCAATATGTACATACAGCTAGCCTCAATAGCATGTTAGCATCGATTTGCATGCCGTGCTAATCAATGCACACGCCACGTAAGACAACTTTAACCTGACCGTGTTGTTACACCCTCCGACAACACACCGACGAGGAATGATGTCTCCAAGGTACGGAAAACAGTCGAAAACGCGGAAAATAACAGAGCTGTTTTGACTTGTGTGTGTAATGTGTTTGAACAAAATGGTGGATTGCTTCATTGTAACGTCACAGGTGAAAGGTCATCGCTCCGACAGCGAACAATTGAAAGGCGTTTAAATCACCAAATTCACCCTTTTTAGAGTTCCGAAATCGGTTAAAAAAACATATGGTCTTTTTTCTGCAACATCAAGGTATATATTGACGCTTACATATGTTCCCTTTTAAACAACAGTCATTTTTGGAGTTGGTAACCATTTTGAGGATATAGCCAATGTGCAGCAGCTTGAGAGAAACAAAGAAAACACATTTTAAAACCTGCCAGGCTGTCATTAGCTGAGTTGCCAAGTGACTTTCGGCCTGGGGTGAGCAGGAAGTAAACTGTCATGTGATCACAGACAGAATTTGCATTGACTTTCTTCCTTCAAAGCCTCCCAGGGTGGACCGTGCTAAGTGACGTAACATTTTATCGCTCACCTTTTGTCTGGGGGAAAAAAAAGACAAATTTTAATCACACTGTAAATTTTAATTTACAAAACCAACACTTCCATCGGATTAAACGGATTCATTAGTCTGCAGTCAAGAAGGAGCGTTCACACCTTGGAGAGCTGTTGCACCAGGTGGATTGACGTGAATCATGGTTTCAACACGAGAGAATCAATAAATGTATTTATTTAATCAATCAATCAATCAATCAATGTTTATTTATATAGCCCTGAATCACAAGTGTCTCCAAGTGGGCTGCACAAGCCACAACAACATCCTCGGTTCAGATCCCATTTCAGGGCAAGGAAAAACTCAACCCAGTGGGATACAATGAGACACCTTGGAGAGGACTGCAGATGTGGGTGACCCCCGCCGTCCCCCCTAGGGGAAACTGGTGCAATGGACGTTGAGTGGATCTAGCATAATATTGTGAAAGTCCAGTCCATAGTGGATCTAACATAATAGTGAGAGTCCAGTCCATAGTGGATCTAACATAATAGTGAGAGTCCAGTCCATAGTGGATCTAACATAATAGTGAGAGTCCAGTCCATAGTGGATCTAACATAATAGTGAGAGTCCAGTCCATAGTGGATCTAACATAATAGTGAGAGTCCAGTCCATAGTGGATCTAGTATAATATTGTGAAAGTCCAGTCCATATTGGATCTAACATAATAGTGAGAGTCCAGTCCATATTGGATCTAACATAATAGTGAGAGTCCAGTCCATAGTGGATCTAGCATAATAGTGAGAGTCCAGTCCATAGTGGATCTAGCATTATAGGGAGAGTCCAGTCCATAGTGGATCTAGC
>NC_084612.1:6739616-6757116 GCF_033978795.1 Nerophis ophidion
TCGAGCGGGTCTAACATGATACTGTGAAAGTTCAATCCATAGTGGCTCCAACACAGCCGCGAGAGTTCAGTTCAAGCGGATCCAAGACAGCAGCGAGAGTCCCAAAAAGGTTGAGAACCACTGTTGTAGAGGACGTTAAAGGCAGTACAGTCACGGCAGCCCTTAATAATGTCGGCCGGGTGAAAATTGGGACAAATTCGGGAAAATGGTTGCACTGGTAGATTGCACTGAAATTCAGGAGTCTCCCGGAAAAATCGTGAGGGTTGTTAAGTTTTTTGCCAGGACGGGAAAGCCATTCATAGAAGGTGAATTCATTAAAAAGTGCTTGTTAGATTTTTTAAGAAATCTTTTTTTGCGGCCCAGCCTCACCCAGTTTCTGCACCCAGTGGCCCCCAGGTAAATTGAGTTTGAGACCCCTGATTTAAGTGTTTCTTAAAGGCAGAAAGTTGCCTTTTTGTGTTTTTTGTTTTTTTTTCTACAAAATGAAAAAACTGAATGAACATTGTCCAATACTGGTGAGTCCATAATGTATGCCAGGGGTTATAGACAGCATACACCATGCCGGAATCTCTTTTCTATTCCGTTTGTGTCCTCTTTTGTCCAATTTCTACCGGTCACTCTTTTAAAAAAGGAAAAAAAAAAAAAAACTGCTCTTGTGCGTCACAGAAGGCTGCAGACTCTTTATGCTCTTCTGTCTGCTGCTGCTAGAGCGGCGCTGAGATGACATTCTTGAGAGTGCCATTAGAAATACCTCTTTACTGCATTTTCTACAATATTGCTCCCATTTTCTGGAGACCTTCATCGCCCACGGGCGCCATTGTGCAAATGCTAATTACTATCTGCCTTCGACTGCACTTTAGGCATGAAATGTGTTCTTTAGTGGACGCCGGCTCTCCAAGTGAATGATTTATTTATCAGCAGAAAAGATGCTCTGGAATATTCCCACTGCTGTATGTGGGATTAATTATTGACAACTCCTATGGATACTACAATAAACTGATTGATTGATTCTTCCATCCATCTATCCATCATCTTCCGCTTATCCGAGGTCGGGTCGCGGGGGCAGCAGCCTAAGCAGGGAAACCCAGACTTCCCTCTCCCCAGCCACTTCGTCTAGCTCTTCCCGGGGGATCCCGAGGCGTTCCCAGGCCAGCCGGGAGACATAGTCTTCCCAACGTGTCCTGGGTCTTCCCCGTGGCTTCCTACCAGCTGGACGTGCCCTAAACACATCCCGAGGGAGGCGTTCGGGTGGCATCCTGACCAGATGCCCGAGCCACCTCATCTGGCTCCTCTCGATGTGGAGGAGCAGCGGCTTTACTGTGAGTTCCTCCCGGATGACAGAGCTTCTCACCCTATCTCTAAGGGAGAGACCCGCCACCCGGCGGAGGAAACTCATTTTGGCCGCTTGTACCCGTGATCTTATCCTTTCGGTCATGACCCAAAGCTCATGACCATAGGTGAGGATGGGAACGAAGATTGACCGGTAAATTGAGAGCTTTGCCTTCCGGCTCAGCTCCTTCTTCACCGCAACGGATCGATACAAAGTCCGCATTACTGAAGACGCCGCACCGATCCGCCTGTCGATCTCACGATCCACTCTTCCCTCACTCGTGAACAAGACTCCTAGGTACTTGAACTCCTCCACTTGGGGCAGGGTCTCCTCCCCAACCCGGAGATGGCACTCCACCCTTTTCCGGGCGAAAACCATGGACTCGGCATAGCTCGGTTGGTAGAGTGGCCGTGCCAGCAACTTGAGGGTTGCAGGTTTGATTCCCGCTTGTGCCATCCTAGTTACTGCCGTTGTGTCCTTGGGCAAGACACTTTACCCACCTGCTCCCAGTGCCACCCACACTGGTTTAAATGTAACTTAGATATTGGGTTTCACTATGTAAAGCGCTTTGAGTCACTTGAGAAAAGCGCTGACCAGATGCCCGAACCACCTCATCTGGCTCCTCTCGATGTTTGATTCTACTATTAAGCAAATGGGACTTTAACCTAACAGTAATAGGTCTTCCGCTGCACAGGAGACAGCTATGTCATAAAACAGGCTTCACTACACATCTTAAAACAGCATTTTATCGGTCATCTTATTACGTGGGAGCTGTAAATTTGATCCGTTTGTTTTTCTTCCGCAAATAGGCGAATTTAGCATGGTGTTGCTGTTAAAATATGAATGTGATGCTGGTGTTGCTAACATGGCTAAAATAACCATCCGGATTGTTATAGGCGCAAAGTTAAAAAGCCAGCATCTGTGATGGTATGGGGGTGTATTAGTGCCCAAGGCAGGGGTAACTTACACATCTGTGAAGGCACCATTAATGCTGAAAGGTCCACACAGGTTTTGGAGCAACATATGTTGTCATCCAAGCAACGTTATCATGGACGCCCCTGCTTATTTCAGCAAAACAATGCCAAGCCACGTGTTACAACAGCGTGGCTTCGTAGTAAAAGAGTGCGGGTACTTTACTGGCCCGCCTGCAATCCAGACATGTCTCCCATCGAAAATCTGTGGCGCATTTTGAAGCGTAAAATACCACAACAAGACCCCAGACTGTTGAACAACTTAAGCAAGAATGGGATAGAATTCCACTTTCAAAGCTTCAACAATTAGTTTCCTCAGTTCCCAAACGTTTATTGAGTGTTGTTAAAAGAAAAGGTGATGTAACACAGTGGTGAACATGCCCTTTCCCAACTACTTTGGCACGTGTTGCAGCCATGAAATTCTAAGTTAATTATTATTTGAAAAAAAATAAAAAAAAGTTTGAGTTTGAACATCAAATATCTTGTCTTTGTAGTGCATTCAATTGAATATGGGTTGAAAAGGATTTGCAAATCATTGTATTCCGTTTATATTTACATCAAACACAATTTCCCAACTCATATGGAAACGGGGTTTGTAGTTACATTTGGTGTATCTTGGAAAATCATCAAAGGTTGCGCCCAGATCCTACACTTTGGCATAAATCCTTCGGAATGTTAACAGTATCCTCTATTTAAATTGGGGCTCATTCAGCCAAAATCTCTTGGAGAAGTTTAAGTAAGAAATTCACCTTTTCATCAAAACACAGGTGAGAATTATTAGTAAGTCCTCTATAGGTCATTGACCATTTGTCTATCCATTTCTACCGCTTATTCCCTTTGGGGTCGCTGGTGCCTATCTCAGCTACATTCGCGCAGAAGGCGGGGTACACCCTGGACAAGTCGCCACCTCATCGCAGGGCCAAAATGATTCTAAAAATATCTGTATTACGAGTATGCTAGCGTGTATCTCTAGCGATTTTTCAGCACAGTCAGTAGGGGGCGACACATCAAATGATGGTTTGGACTTATTTCCATGTTGTGTTGCATGGTGAATCATTAAAGCTCTGCCCACATTCTTTGGTTTAGCATAAATCCTTCAAAATTGATCGTAGCCCATCTGTCCAGCGTCTCCTTTTAAAATTTGGGCTCATTGGGACGAATTTCCTGGGAGGAGTTAACGTTCAAGTACAACTCTTGAAATTGGCCTTTTCGTCAAAACCCAGTTGGGACTTGGCAACTAATCTTAGACAGGTTATTAATGGGGAACATTATCACCAGACCTATGTAGCAACCATCCGTTTCAATACATGCGTAATCTGTTGAATCGCTTAAGCCGCTGAAGTCCGAGTCTGAATCCGAGCTAATGTCGCTATATCTTGCTGTTCTATCCGCCATGTTTGTTTGTATTGGCGTCACTATGTGGCGTCACAGGAAAATGGACGGGTGGATTTACAGATAGCGAAAACCTTTACCCATATTCCATGATGGGTAAAATTTTGAAAAAAACTTTGAAAAATAAAATAAGCTACTGGGAACTGATTTTTATTGGTTTTAACCCCTTCTGAAATTGTGATAATGTTCCCCTTTAACCATTTTTGTGATGATTATTGAACTTGTAGGACAGAACTATTAAACTGGCAACAAATCCAGCCGGAGTTCAGTTCAAAACTTGGGAGACAAATATTTTTGCAGGGAAAATTCCTAAAAATACGAGAGTGCTCCTGTTGGTTAGAAGGACTCGGACCACAGTAAACACAATGTCAGATCCTTGCATTGATAGGTTAAAGTAGAAAACTGGGGTACAAACTTGTCATTTACATAACTGAGGCGTTCCTCAGGGCACCTCTCTAAGTCCCCTCCTTCTTTTGTAATGTGATTTATGTAACTAAGGTGTTGCTGTAGCTTGCAGTCAGTTTAGTCTTTTGTTCGGCTACTGGTGTTCCTCAAGGTTCCCTTCTAGGTCCTCTTGTTTTTATCATTTGGGGTATTCATCTGGTGGACCGGGAGTTCATGTGAAAAAACTTTTTTTGCAGCAGATTCTTAAAATGCTGTCGTGGAGGTGATCTTTGACTAGCTAAGGTCCTTAAAAACCACATAGCGCGCCTGTGACCGATATAACAAATGCACCAAAATCAAATGTGTAGTGGACGGTGGTTCTCGGGAATATACAAAATAAGAATACTGTATTATAAAGCGCTTTGCCGATGAATGGTCTATTTAAAAAAAAAAAAATCTTTTTTTGCATGTAAGGTGCACCAGATTATAAGGGGATAGGTTCGCAGCCGAGTGTGAAGCGACCGGAATGAGAAACAACACCTCCAAGTCAGAGTCCATGGTTCTCGCCCGGAAAAGGGTGGAGTGCCATCTTTGGGTTGGGGAGGAGACACTGCCCCAAGTGGAAAAGTTCAAGTACCTAGGAGTCTTGTTCACGAGTGAGGGAAGAGTGGATCGTGAAATCGACAGGCGGATCGGTGCGGCGTCTTCAGTAATGCGGACGTTGTACCGATCCGTTGTGGTGAAGAAGGAGCTGAGCCGGAAGGCAAAGCTCTGTATTTACCGGTCGATCTACGTTCCCATCCTCACCTATGGTCATGAGCTTTGGGTCATGACCGAAAGGACAAGATCACGAGTACAAGCAGCCGAAATTAGTTTCCTCCGTGGGGTGGCGGGGCTCTCCTTTTAGAGAAAGGGTGAGAAGCTCTGCCATCCGGGAGGAACTCAAAGTAAAGCCGCTGCTCCTCCACATCGAGAGGAGCCAGATGAGGTGGCTCGGGCATCTGGTCAGGATGCCACCCGAACGCCTCCCGAGGGAGGTGTTTAGGGCACGTCTAACCGGTCGGAGGCCACAGGGAAGACCCAGGACACGTTGGGAAGACTATGTCTCCCGGCTGGCCTGGGAACGCCTTGGGATCCCTCGGGAAGAGCTGGACGAAGTGGCTGGGGAGAGGGAAGTCCGGGCTTCCCTGCTTAGGCTGCTGCCCCCGCGACCCTACCTGTGATAAGTGGAAGAAGATGGATGGATGGACGGATTATAAGGCACAGTAAAAAAGTAATTGTGGACGTCTCTGTGGTTGGCCGAAAGGATGGGACCTGCAGTCCATAGCTCAACAAAGTCTTATTTTATCTTTTCTTTTTTGCTTTTCAGCGCTTTCTCACTCATGCAGTCCAGGGCCCGACAATGTCTTTGTTTAGTCTTTCTTTTGGCTTTTCAGCGCTGTCTCGCTCCTCTCGTCTGTCTCTCCCCCCCTCATGGCCTCGGACGCTGCTAAAAAAGGAGACAGGTGATTAGATAACCCGCTTCAGCTGGAGAATCCACTCACCTGTCAGCTGATTCATAGCCGGCCCCTGCACACACCCTTCCCGAAGGAGACGCGCCGACCACGCCCCCTCCACAGTCATTATTATTTTTCTCTAAATGTAAAACACTTCTTTGTGGTCTACATAACGTGTCATGGTGGTTCTTTGGTCAAAATGTTGCATAAATTATGTTTGACAGATTTATCTTCAAGCTGCTTTCTGACAGTCTCTTCCGGATGCGCCGTTTGAGCGGTCTTATTTACGTGGCTCACCTTCGACAGTGTCTTCTCCCCGTCATCTTTGTTGCACCGGTGTAAAGATGGCGCTAACTGTTTTAATGACATTCTGACTTTACTTAAATCAATATTGGAGCAGCATCTCCTCATCCGCCAAAAACAACAACCCCGGAAATGTGTCCCGTGAAAAAACGTCCGACCGGAACTCTAATAACTAAAGTTCCTTGGGTGAATAATGTAAACTCACTACACCGGTATGTTTTAGGGCTTTCATGGCGAGTTTACTGACAGATATAAGTAAGAACTTTACACTACTTTATATTAGAACAATGGCAACAGCGGAGGATGAATGTCCAATAACAAAAAGATAGAGAAAAATAAGAAGCTTATCGACTACGGACTACAAAGTCGGACTCGTGCAATTTTTCAGGATTTATGCAGATCCCAAATACAGATCAGCATGTACCAGAAGGTAAGAAAAGTTGCTTTTGCATAATATTGTGAAACAAAACGCCAGATAATGTCTTACCTTATACACACACACCATAATCAATCAATCAATCAATCAATGATTATTTATATAGCCCTAAATCACTAGTGTCTCAAAGGGCTGCACAAACCACAACGACATCCTCGGTAGAGCCCACATAAGGGC
Source organism: Nerophis ophidion (assembly GCF_033978795.1). Taxonomy (NCBI): domain Eukaryota; kingdom Metazoa; phylum Chordata; class Actinopteri; order Syngnathiformes; family Syngnathidae; genus Nerophis; species Nerophis ophidion. Next base: position 6,746,106 of record NC_084612.1, read on the forward strand.
AAGGAAAACTCACACCCAGTGGGATGTCGGTGACAATGATGACTATGAGAAACCTTGGAGAGGAACGCATAGGGGACCGAAAGCAACGGATGTCGAGCGGGTCTAACATGATGCTGTGAAAGTTCAATTTATGGTGGGAGTCCAGTCCAAAGTGGATCCAACACAGTAGACAGAGTCCCATCCATAGTGGAGCCAACAATCAATCAACCAATGTTAATTTATATAGCCCCAAATCACAAATGTCTCAAAGGACTGCACAAATCATTACGACTACAACATCCTCGGAAGAACCCACAAAAGGGCAAGGAAAACTCACACCCAGTGGGCAGGGAGAATTCACATCCAGTGGGACGCCAGTGACAATGCTGACTATGAGAAACCTTGGAGAGGACCTCAGATGTGGGCAACCCCCCCCCCCCTCTAGGGGACCGAAAGCAATGGATGTCGAGCGGGTCTAACATGATACTGTGAAAGTTCAATCCATAGTGGCTCCAACACAGCCGCGAGAGTTCAGTTCAAGCGGATCCAAGACAGCAGCGAGAGTCCCGTCCACAGGAGACCATCTCAAGCGGAGGCGGATCTGCAGCGTAGAGATGTCCCCAATCGATACAGGCGAGCGGTCCATCCTGGGTCTCGACTCTGGACAGCCAGTACTTCATCCATGGTCATCGGACCGGACCCCCTCCACAAGGGAGGGGGGGACATAGGAGAAAGAAAAGAAGCGGCAGATCAACTGGTCTAAAAAGGAGGTCTATTTAAAGGCTAGAGTATACAGATGAGTTTTAAGGTGAGACTTAAATGCTTCTACTGAGGTAGCATCTCGAACTGTTACCGGGCGGGCATTCCAGAGTACTGGAGCCCGAACGGAAAACGCTCTATAGCCCGCAGACTTTTTTTGGGCTTTGGGAATCACTAATAAGCCGGAGTCCTTTGAACACAGATTTCTTGCCGGGACATATGGTACAATACAATCGGCAAAATAGGCTGGAGCTAGACCGTGTAGTATTTTATACGTAAGTAGTAAAACCTTAAATACATATGTAATATATATATGTATTATATATAAATAAATAAATAATACTCCTATGTTGAAACACATCAAGCGGTGCAAATGTATAGCTTACCAAAGTCGTACTAAAACATTTTGATAGATTTTTGAGTGCCGTGTGTAATGTTCTACATTTTCAATGGAACATATAAAATGTTGATGTTGTTAATTTGAGCCATATTGCCATCATATTGCAGTCTACAAATATCTCTTATGTGTGACTGCCATCTACTGGTCACACTTATCATTACACCAGGTAGCAAATAAAATTGCTTCCAGGTCGGTAAGCAAAACCAGAATTATTCCGTACATTAGGCGCACTATCGACTTTTGAGAAAAACATTTTTTTTAAGTGCGCTTTATAGTCCGGAAAATATGGTAATATTGAAGGCAGAAGTCCGCCCCCTGTCTTTAGCTTCCTGGAAATCTGAAAATCCCTGTTTTAGGAGATTCCATGTATGTGTTTTAGGACATACGGTGGGGCAAAAAAGTATTTAGTCAGCCAGGGATTGTGCAAGTTCTCCCACTTAAGATGACAGAGGTCTGTAATTTTCATCATAGGTACACTTCAACTGTGAGAGACAGAATGTGGGGAAAAAAAATCCCGGAATTCACATTGTAGGAATTTTAATGAATTTATTTGTAAATGATGGTGGAAAATAAGTATTTGGTCAACCATTCAAAGCTCTCACTGATGGAAGGAGGTTTTGGCTCAAAATCTCACGATACATGCACTGCAAAAAGTCAGTCTTCAAAAACAAGGAAAAAAATACAAAAATGAGGGGTAATTTACTTGAACCAAGCAAAATTATCTGCCAATAGAACAAGAAAATTTGGCTTGTCAAGACTTTAAAATACCTTAAAATACCTTAAAATAAGTATATTCTCACTAATAACAAGTGCACTTTTCTTGGTAGAAAAAAAAATATGAGACCTTTTTGCTCAATATGTTGAAAAATATTCCTAAATTAAGTAAATGCTAGTGGCATTATCTTGACATAAAGAAATAAATGATTACTTTAAAAAAGTACTTTTATACTTGTGGGTGTTGTTGACACAGCTTTGCAACAGTTGATATTCTAGTTTCAAGCATGTTTTACTCAATATAGGTCATGACATCTCAGCTACAACCTGCAAAATCTTACTGAGATTGTTTCGGACCAAAACCCTTAAAACAAGAAAAACACTCTAACATAAAATCTGCCTAGTGAGAATAATGATCTTATCAGACATAAAATAAGCAGATATCACCACACGGCGTGGCGCAGTGGGAGAGTGGCCGTGCGTAACCCGAGGGTCCCTGGTTCAAATCCCACCTAGTACCAACCTCGTCACGTCCGTTGTGTCCTGAGCAAGACACTTCACCCTTGCTCCTGATGGGTGCTGGTTGGCGCCTTGCATGGCAGCTCCCTCCATCAGTGTGTGAATGTGTGTGTGAATGGGTAAATGTGGAAGTAGTGTCAAAGCGTTTTGTGTACCTTGAAAGTAGAAAAGTGCTATACAAGTACAACCCATTTATCATTTATTTATTTATTTGAGATATTTCATCTTACTTAGATTTCAGTTTTTGCAGTGAGGCCCCATTCATTCTTTCCTTAACATGGATCAATCGTCCTGTCCCCTTAGCAGAAAAACAGCCCCAAAGCATGATGTTTCCACCCCCATGCTTCACAGTAGGTGTGGTGTTCTTGGGATGCAACTCAGTATTCTTCTTCCTCCAAACACGACGAGTTGAGTTTATACCAAAATGGATACTTGGATGATACAGCAAATGATTGAGAGAATGTCATGTGGTCAGATGAAACCAAAATAGAACTTTTTGGTATAAACTCAACTCGTCGTGTCTGGAGGAAGAAGAATACTGAGTTGCATGCCAAGAAAACCATACCTACTGGGAAGCATGGGGGTGGCAACATCATGCTTTGGGGCTGTTTTTCTGCTAAGGGGACAGGACGATTGATCCGTGTTAAGGAAAGAATGAATGGGGCCATGTATCCTGAGATTTTGAGCCAAAACCTCCTTCCAGCAGTGAGAGCTTTGAATGGTTGACCAAATACTTATTTTCCACCATAATTTACAAATAAATTATTTAAAATTCCTACAAGGTGAATTCCTGGATTTTTTTTTCACATTCTGTCTCTCACAGTTGAAGTGTACCTATGATGAAAATTACAGACCTCTGTCATCATTTTAAGTGGGAGAACTTGCACAATCGGTGGCTGACTAAATACTTTTTTGCCCCAGTGTTTTTATGTGATGGAATTAGGACACCCCTCAGGTTTTGGAAAGTAAAAAGCAATATTTTCCCCAGCATCCCTTCCCTAAACAAGCGCGCTAAGCAACAGATGTAAACACAACCTCCCCGCCCGAGGTAATAACCTCCTGTATTGAACGGCCTTGCTCGAGCTGCCGGAAGCCGCCAGTGCGAGTCCACGCTTGTCTCCTGTGATGTTTGAGTACAGTTGCCGCAGATGTGTGGGTGTCTTGTTCGTTCTCTCGCCACCACCCCCACCACCCACCCTCTCGCTCCTCTCCACATTTCAATATTTTTCCACTTACTTTGGCTTCAAGGGCGTTATGTAATACTTGCAAAACGCTCCCCATCTGCAAAAAAAAATAAATAAAAAATGCCCTTTTCGGAGAGAGGTAGAGTTTGCGGTACTCTTTGTCGCTTTTAGAGAAGGACCTGTGGCAGAGTGCAGGAAAGGAAAAGAGGATGCCGGTGCTGGTGAGCGTTTTTGTGCTGGTTACCGTGTTTTTAGTGTCATCCTCCCTCCTGCAGAGTGTTGTCTTTTTCAATAGGCCACTGATTGTATTGAACGGCTTAATGAGTGATTAGCTTTGTTGCTGCAAAAGCCTTCCGCTGAATAGAATGGAGTGGAGGTCTGCATGATGGAGGAGGAGGAGTGCCGCACTTCAGTTTGATATTTGCTGTAGTCACTCTGGACCGTAAAAGTATTCTTGCTGCATTTGCTCCCATTGTCCCGTTTTTATTGCAGGGGTGTTCAAAGTGCAGCCTGGGCGTCATTTTCAATTGTTTACTGTTAAAAAAGGAATCAGTTCAATATTAATGACGGATCCTGTGTAAGGGTGCTCAAAACATCGATCCGTATCCAAATCGTATTTTTTTTCTAATCTAAGTAAATTCAGAATTTTTAAGTTGATTTGAGGGGAAACCATTTTTATTTTATTTTTTATTTTTTGCAATTTTACTTGGTTTGGCATAAAATCCTTCAGAATTCATCATAGCCCAAATGTATGCTATTTTTTTTAAAAAATACATTTTTTCGTCAAGTACAAAACCAGTGAAGTTGGCACGTTGTGACACTTACATCATGTGTTGTCTTCATTATAACACTTATATAAGGCTTTTAAAGCTATTTTGATATTAGGCTAATATAGACACTTACATCATGTGTTGCCTTCATTATAACACTTATATAAGGCTTTTAAAGCTATTTTGATATTAGGCTAATATAGACACTTACATCATGTGTTGTCTTCATTATAACACTTATATAAGGCTTTTAAAGATATTTTGATATTAGGCTAATATAGACACTTACATCATGTGTTGCCTTCATTATAACACTTATATAAGGCTTTTAAAGCTATTTTGATATTAGGCTAATATAGACACTTACATCATGTGTTGTGTTCATTATAACACTTATATAAGGCTTTTAAAGCTATTTTGATATTAGGCTAATATAGACACTTACATCATGTTTCCTTCATTATAACATTTATATAAGGCTTTTAAAGCGATTTTGATATTAGGCTAATATAGACACTTACATCATGTGTTTCCTTCATTATAACACTTACATAAGGCTTTTAAAGCTATTTTGATATTAGGCTAATATAGACACTTACATCATGTGTTTCCTTCATTATAACATATATATAAGGCTTTTAAAGATATTTTGATATTAGGCTAATATAGACACATCATGTGTTGCCTTCATTATAACATTTATATCAGGCTTTTAAAGCGATTTTGATATTAGGCTAATATAGACACTTACATCATGTGTTGCCTTCGTTATAACACTTATATAAGGCTTTTAAAGCTATTTTGATATTAGGCTAATATAGACACTTACATCATGTGTTGCCTTCGTTATAACACTTATATAAGGCTTTTAAAGCTATTTTGATATTAGGCTAATATAGACACTTACATCATGTGTTTCCTTCATTATAACACTTATATAAGGCTTTTAAAGCTATTTTGATATTAGGCTAATATAGACACTTACATCATGTGTTTCCTTCATTATAACATTTATATAAGGCTTTTAAAGCGATTTTGATATTAGGCTAATATAGACACTTACATCATGTGTTTCCTTCATTATAACACTTATATAAGGCTTTTAAAGCTATTTTGATATTAGGCTAATATAGACACTTACATCATGTGTTTCCTTCATTATAACATTTATATAAGGCTTTTAAAGCGATTTTGATATTAGGCTAATATAGACACATCATGTGTTGCCTTCGTTATAACACTTATATAAGGCTTTTAAAGATATTTTGATATTAGGCTAGTATAGACACTTACATCATGTGTTTCCTTCCTTATAACACTTATATAAGGCTTTTAAAGATATGTTGATATTAGGCTAATATAGACACTTACATCATGTGTTGCCTTCATTATAACACTTATATAAGTCTTTTAAAGCTATTTTGATATTAGGCTAATATAGACACATCATGTGTTTCCTTCATTATAACACTTACATAAGGCTTTCAAAGTAATTTTTATAGTAAGCTAATTTGGCTAATATAGACACTTACATCATGTGTTTCCTTCATTATAACACTTATATAAGGCTTTTAAAGATAATTTGATATTAGGCTAATATAGACACTTACATCATGTGTTGTCTTCATTATAACACTTATATAAGGCTTTTAAAGCTATTTTGATATTAGGCCAATATAGACACTTACATCATGTGTTTCATTCATTATAACACTTATATAAGGCTTTTAAAGATATTTTGATATTAGGCCAATATAGACACTTACATCATGTGTTGTCTTCATTATAACACTTATATAAGGCTTTTAAAGCTATTTCAATATTAGGCTAATATAGACACTTACATCATGTGTTTCCTTCATTATAACACTTATATAAGGCTTTTAAAGATATTTTGATATTAGGCTAATATAGACACTTACATCATGTGTTGCCTTCATTATAACACTTATATAAGGCTTTTAAAGCTATTTTGATATTAGGCTAATATAGACACTTACATCATGTGTTTCCTTCATTATAACACTTAGATAAGGCTTTAAAGATATTTTGATATTCGGCTAATATAGACACTTACATCATGTGTTGCCTTCGTTATAACACTTATATAAGGCTTTTAAAGCTATTTTGATATTAGGCTAATATAGACACTTACATCATGTGTTGCCTTCGTTATAACACTTATATAAGGCTTTTAAAGATATTTGACATTAGGCTAATATAGACACTTACATCATGCGTTGTCTTCATTATAACACTTATATAAGGCTTTTAAAGATATTTTAATATTAGGCTAATATAGACACTTACATCATGTGTTGCCTTCGTTATAACACTTATATAAGGCTTTTAAAGATATTTTAATATTAGGCTAATATAGACACTTACATCATGTGTTGCCTTCGTTATAACACTTATATAAGGCTTTTAAAGCGATTTTGATATTAGGCTAATATAGACACTTACATCATGTGTTGCCTTCATTATAACACTTATATAAGGCTTTTAAAGTCATTTTGATATTAGGCTAATATAGACACTTACATCATGTGTTGCCTTCGTTATAACACTTATATAAGGCTTTTAAAGCTATTTTGATATTAGGCTAATATAGACACTTACATCATGTGTTTCCTTCATTATAACATTTATATAAGGCTTTTAAAGCGATTTTGATATTAGGCTAATATAGACACTTACATCATGTGTTGCCTTCATTATAACACTTATATAAGGCTTTTAAAGTCATTTTGATATTAGGCTAATATAGACACTTACATCATGTGTTGCCTTCGTTATAACACTTATATAAGGCTTTTAAAGCTATTTTGATATTAGGCTAATATAGACACTTACATCATGTGTTTCCTTCATTATAACACTTATATAAGGCTTTTAAAGCTATTTTGATATTAGGCTAATATAGACACTTACATCATGTGTTTCCTTCATTATAACATTTATATAAGGCTTTTAAAGCGATTTTGATATTAGGCTAATATAGACACTTACATCATGTGTTGCCTTCATTATAACACTTATATAAGGCTTTTAAAGCTATTTTGATATTAGGCTAATATAGACACATCATGTGTTTCCTTCATTATAACATTTATATAAGGCTTTTAAAGCGATTTTGATATTAGGCTAATATAGACACTTACATCATGTGTTTCCTTCATTATAACATTTATATAAGGCTTTTAAAGCGATTTTGATATTAGGCTAATATAGACACTTACATCATGTGTTGCCTTCGTTATAACACTTATATAAGGCTTTTAAAGATATTTTGATATTAGGCTAATATAGACACTTACATCATGTGTTTCCTTCCTTATAACACTTATATAAGGCTTTTAAAGATATGTTGATATTAGGCTAATATAGACACTTACATCATGTGTTTCCTTCATTATAACATTTATATAAGGCTTTTAAAGCGATTTTGATATTAGGCTAATATAGACACTTACATCATGTGTTGCCTTCATTATAACACTTATATAAGTCTTTTAAAGCTATTTTGATATTAGGCTAATATAGACACATCATGTGTTTCCTTCATTATAACACTTACATAAGGCTTTCAAAGTAATTTTTATAGTAAGCTAATTTGGCTAATATAGACACTTACATCATGTGTTTCCTTCATTATAACACTTATATAAGGCTTTTAAAGCTATTTTGATATTAGGCTAATATAGACACTTACATCATGTGTTTCCTTCATTATAACACTTATATAAGGCTTTTAAAGATATTTTGATATTAGGCTAATATAGACACTTACATCATGTGTTGCCTTCATTATAACACTTATATACAAACCCCGTTTCCATATGAGTTGGGAAATTGTGTTGGATGTAAATATAAACAGAATACAATGATTTGCAAATCATTTTCAACCCATATTCAGTTGAATATGCTACAAAGACAACATATTTGATGTTCAAATTGATAAACATTTTTTTTCATTGCAAATCATTAGCTTTAGAATTTGATGCCAGCAACACGTGACAAAGAAGTTGAGAATGGTGGCAATATATACTGATAAAGTTGAGGAATGCTCATCAAACACTTATTTGGAACATCCCACAGGTGTGCAGGCTCTTTGGGAACAGGTGGGTGCCATGATTGGGTATAAAACAGCTTCCCAAAAGTTCAGTCTTTCACAAGAAAGGATGGGGCGAGGTACACCCCGTTGTCCACAACTGCGTGAGCAAATAGTCAAACAGTTTAAGAACAACGTTTCTCAAAGTGCAATTGCAAGAAATTTAGGGATTTCAACATCTACGGTCCATAATATTATTAAAAGGTTCAGAGAATCAGGAGAAAGTACTGCACATAAGCGGCATGGCTGGAAACCAACATTGAATGACCGTGACCTTCAATCTCTCAGACGGCACTGTATCAAAAACCGACATCAGCGTGTAAAGGATATCACCACATGGGCTCAGGAGCACTTCAGAAAACCACTGTCACTAAATACAGTTCGTTACTACATCTGTAAGTGCAAGTTATAGCTCTACTATGCAAAGCGAAAGCCATTTATCAACAACATCCAGAAACGCCGCCGGCTTCTCTGGGCCAGAGATCATCCAAGATGGACTGATGCAAAGTGGAAAAGTGTTCTGTGGTCTGACGAGTCCACATTTCAAATTGTTTTTGGAAATATTTGACATCGTGTCATCCGGACCAAAGGGGAAGCGAACCATCCAGACTATTATGGACGCAAAGTTCAAAAGCCAGCATCTGTGATGGTATGGGGGTGCATTAGTGCCTAAGGCATGGGTAACTTACACATCTGTGAAGGCATCAATAATGCTGAAAGGTACATACAGGTTTTGGAACAACATATGCTGCCATCCAAGCGCCGTCTTTTTCATGGACGCCCCTGCTTATTTCGGCAAGACAATGCCAAGCCACATTCAGCATGTGTTACAACAGCGTGGCTTCGTAAAAAAAAGAGTGCGGGTACTTTCCCGGCCCGCCTGCAGTCCAGACCTGTCTCCCATCGAAAATGTGTGGCGCATTATGAAGCGTAAAATACGACAGCAGAGACCCCGGACTGTTGAACGACTGAAGTTCTACATAAAACAAGAACGGGAAAGAATTCCACTTTCAAAGCTTCAACAATTAGTTTCCTCAGTTCCCAAACATTTATTGAGTGTTGTTAAAAGAAAAGGTGATGTAACACAGTGGTGAACATGCCCTTTCCCAACTACTTTGGCACGTGTGACAGCCATGAAAATCTAAGTTAGTTATTATTTGCAAAAAAAAAAAAAAAAAGTTTGTGTTTGATTATCAAATATCTTGTCTTTGTAGTGCATTCAATTGAATATGGGTTGAAAGTGATTTTCAACTCATTGTATTCCGTTTATATTTACATCTAACACAATTTCCCAACTCATATGGGGTTTGTGAGACTTTTAATGTAATTTTGATAGTAGGCTAATATAGCTAATATAGACACTTACATCATGTGTTGCCTTCATTATAACACTCACATAAGGCTTAATTTTTTGCGGCTCCAGACAGATTTTTTTTTTTGTATTTTTGGACTAATATGACCTTTTTTCAAAATGTGGTAAATGTACCACGGTTTGAGAAATCCCTGTATGCATATGTAAAACAAAACAAAACAAAAACACTAATTTGCTGCATGCTTGCCCGCCTGGGCAGAATTAGAAAAAAGTCCACGTCTGCTTGATTTCACCATCGCCATGTGAGGCTCATTGTGCGCCACATTCAGCTTCCTTTCCCCCCCCCTCTCAATAAACCGTCCTCGCAGCGTTGATGGGGGAAATGAGTAAACGGTTGCCAAGGAAGTGAGACGGTGTGCGGTCGACTGTCAGCTCTCGGCTCTGGTTTTGTAGCGCCCGAGCTCTCGTGTCGGAAGACAGAAGTTTTCAAAAAGGAGCGACGTAGGAAGGTCAGGTGGGTGATATATATATTTTTTTAAAAACATGCATCCGCAGCTGAACAAAAATGCTCGATGATGCAAAACGACGTGCATGTCGCAAGACTACACGTGTTAACGGAAGCTAACGGTTTGATATTTTTTAACAGTTATTATACACATGAGTCAGTTTTACACACTATCAACGCATCTTCCTGCTGGAAAATGTTGAGCAAAATGACTTAAAAAATAATTAAATAGTTATTTAAAGCAGAGAAAATGATAGACTGTATACCAGACTTTCTTACTATCTATGGCCGTGCAGGGGGGAGGAGGGGGTTAATTTGCATAATGCAATTTTTATGGATGCTGTGTGAGAGAACATATTTTCAGAAATCAGCACTTTTTTTTTTTTTTTTTAACTATCTAGAACAGTGGTTCTCAACCTTTTTTCAGTGATGTACCCCGTGTGAACATTTTTTTTTTATTCAAGTACCCCCTAATCAGAGCAAAGCATTTTTGGTTGAAAAAAAGAGATAAAGAAGTAAAATACAGCACTATGTCATCAGTTTCTGATTTATTAAATTGTATAACAGTGCAAAATATTGCTCATTTGTTGTGGTCTCTCTTGAACTATTTGGGGGACAAAAAGATATAAAAATAACTAACACCTTGTTGAAAAATAAACAAGTGATTCAATTATAAATAAAAATTTCTACACATAGAAGTAATCATCAACTTAAAGTGCCCTCTTTGGGGATTGTAATAGAGATCCATCTGGATT
>NC_084612.1:6762116-6764616 GCF_033978795.1 Nerophis ophidion
GACAAGGACGCCATTATGTCCGTCTCGGAGCTGCGTCCCCTCCAGTCGGCCATAACTCCCAGGAGTCATTGTCGGTAATGAGATCACCCTGGCCCTCGGACTTCATGGCTACTGCACAGATGTCATTTCCCTCCCAAGCTCTCAAGTACCAGACTTTTAGTGCAAGCCTGAGCATTTCTTTCCACTCTTTTGAATAAGACTTCCCAAAGTCAAGCATTGATCCTGCAATTTTGCCGCTTTAAAAGTGCTTTTAGAACTCACCGTCTGTAGCTTTAATGCTGATGAGTGTGGCTGGGGAGAGGGAAGTCTGGGCTTCCCTGCTTAGGCTGCTGCCCCCGCGACCTGACCTCGGATAAGCAGAAGAAGATTGATGGATGGATTAATGTTTGTACATTTATATCTAGTTGTTACTCATAATGAAATGAATGATAGATTAAAGTGACCACTCATTTTCTCTTACTTTACAGCAGGGGTCACCAACGCGGTGCCCGCGGGCACCAGGTGGCCCGTAAAGACCGGATGAGTTACCCGCTGGCCTGTTCTAAAAATAGCTCAAATAGCAGCACGTACCAGTGAGCTGCCTCTATTTTTCAAATTGTATTTATTTACTGGGGCGGTATAGCTCGGTTGGTAGAGTGGCCGTGCCAGCAACTTGAGGGTTGCAGGTTCGATTCCCGCTTCCGCCATCCTAATCACTGCCGTTGTGTCCTTGGGCAAGACACTTTATCCACCTGCTCCCAGTGCCACCCACACTGGTTTAAATGTAACTTAGATATTGGGTTTCACTATGTTAAGCGCTTTGAGTCACTAGAGAAAAGCGCTATATAAATATAATTCACTTCACTACTAGCAAGCTGGTCTTTCTTTGCTCTTATTTTTAATTCTAAGAGAGACAAAACTCAAATAGAATTTGAAAATCCAACATAATATTTTAAAGACTTGGTCTTCACTTGTTTAAATAAATTCATTTATTTGTTTACTTTGCTTCTTATAACTTTCCGAAAGACAATTTTAGAGACAAAATACAACCTTAAAAAGGATTTTAGGATTTTTAAAAACATATACCGTTTTACTTTTTACCTTCCTTCCTCTTCTTTCTTACAATGTTCAAGTATTTTTTTTTTATTGTAAAGAATAATAAATACATTTTTAATTTAATTATTCATTTTAGGTTCTGTTTTTACGAACGAAGAATATTTGTGAAATATTTCTTCAAACATACCATGATTAAAATTCAAAAAAATTATTCTGGCAAATCTTGAAAAATCTGTAGAATCAAATTTAAACCTTATTTCAAAGTCTTTTGAATTTCTTTTAACATTTTTGCTCTGAAAAATCTCAAAGAAATAATGATTTGTCTTTGTTAGAACTATAGCTTGGTCCAATTTGTTATTAGCATTTCATGAAAGCTGCTTTTATACCCCATCATGGCACCCACCTGTTCCCAATTAGCCTGCACACCTGTGGGATGTTCCATATAAGGGTTTGATGAGCCTTCCTCAACTTTATCAGTATTTATTGCCACCTTTCCCAACTTCTTTGTCACGTGTTGCTGGCATCACATTCTAAAGTTAATGATTATTTGCAAAAAATAATGTTTATCAGTTTGAACATCAAATATGTTGTCTTTGTAGCATATTTAACTAAATATGGGTTGAAAATGATTTGCAAATCGTTGTATTCCGTTTATATTTACAGCTAACACAATTTCCCAACTCATTTGGAAACGGGGTTTGTAGACTGCGTTTTAATGAGTATTTATGTTAGCTGGAGAGGTTGAACACCTCCGACAGGATGTAGTGTAACATCTCAGAGACGGAAGTCTTCTTTCAACACCGGCTTTGTTACGTCTTACAGAATGTGTGCAGTTGAAGGTGTAATGCAGTTATGTCATCTCCTTGTAAAGAGCACGGATCCATCACTCTCTCTATTCATTGCATTTGCACTCAGCTGGAAATAACATTTATATATGGCGTGCACGTGCATAATACCTTTTACATGATGTATCAAATATAGCATGTAGTGAATTATATTTATATAGTGCTTTTCTCTAGTGACTCAAAGCGCTTTTACATAGTGAAACCCAATATCTAAGTTACATTTAAACCAATGTGGGTGGCACTGGGAGCAGGTGGGTAAAGTGTCTTGCCCAAAGACACAACAGCAGTGAGTAGCTTGGCGGAAGCGGGAATCGAACCTGCAACCCTCAAGTTGCTGGCACAGCCACTCAACCAACCGAGCTATACCGCCCCAATCAATACAATCAGTTAGAACATGTTATGTGGGTGTGCACTTTGTGACAATAGGAATTATTTGTGTTATGTTGCTTACAGATGTGTGTGTGTGTGTGTGTGTGTGTGTGTGTGTGTGTGTGTGTGTGTGTGTGTGTGTGTGCGTGCGTGCACTATATACAGTACAGGCCAAAAGTTTGGAGACACCTTCTCCTCATTCAATGTGTTTTCTTTATTGTCATGACTATTTACATTGTAGATTGTCACTG
>NC_084612.1:6769616-6832116 GCF_033978795.1 Nerophis ophidion
AATGAAGACATTAACGAAAAAGGTGAAATAACTGAAAACTTGTTATATTCAAGTTTCTTCAAAATAGCCACCTTTTGCTCTGATTTACTTTTTTGCACACTCTTGGCATTCTCTCGATGAGCTTCACGAGGTAGTCACCTGAAAGGGTTTTCACTTCACAGGGGTCATAGTTTTGATGCCTTCAGTGACAATCTACAATGTAAATAGTCGTGAAAATTTAAAAAAAGCACTGAAATGAGAAGGTTTGTCCAAATTTTTGGCCTGTTGTGTGTGTTTGTGTGTAGTGTGTACTACACTGCAAAAAGTCAGTGGTCAAAAACAAGAAAACGTACAAAAATGAGGGGTATTTTATTTGAATTAAGCAAAATTATCTGCCAATAGAAGAACAAAATGTGGCTTGTTAATATTTTCCAAAAACAAGTAAAATTACGTAACCTCAATGAACCCAAAAATACCTTAAAATAAATATCATCTCACTAATAACAAGTGCACTTTTCTTGGTAGAAAAAAAAGAGACCTCTTTGCTTAATATGTTGAAAAATATTCTTAAAGTAAGTAAATGCAAGAGCCATTATCTTGACATAATGATATGCGCTCGGCATTGCATTTCTTCAAACCAGCAAACTTGTACTAAAAACTAATTTATTGTTCTTAATGGAAAGGCAAGTGCTTGTTACTCTTCGAGTCTCATAGCTGCTCAGGCAAATCATATGGTCTAAAAATGCATTTTTTTTTCCATCGATAACATGACATCATCGTGCCAAGTGCGTGCTCTTTCAGCCAATTAGTGCGCATATTAGAGATGCGCATATAGGCAATTATATCATCCGCAACCGCGTCACCAAAGTCGTCATCCACCCGCCGTCCACCCGAACCAACATTTTATCAGAAATGCATCCGCCCGCCACCCGCCCGCTGAAATACATCAGAGGTTGGCCACCTTTACCACTCACAGAGCTGTCTAAACCCGTTTCACAGAGTAACGAAGACAATTGGAGCCGCTAAAGTTCTCGCGATTATCCAAATGGCGTTCATCCTGATGACAAGGATATGGGCGTGCTGTGAAGCCATTGCCTTTGACACCTGCTGCTAGTGGGGTGTATACAATTGTCAGGAATTGTCACGGATACAGAGGATTCTGGGTATTTGTTGTGTTGCGTTTGTTGTGTTACTGGGAGGATGTCCTCCTGAAATGTGTTTGTCAATCTTGTTTGGTGTGGCTTCACGGTGTGGCTTCACAGCGTGGCGCATATTACTAAGAGTGTTAAAATTGTTTATATCACAACCATTAGTGTACTCTGTGTCACCCAGTATGCCTTGCAGTCGTGTGCGTGTTGCTGCGGAAGCCACACACAACATGTTGCTGGACTGACAAGCAGATCATACATGCTGTAGAGGACGACAAAGTCAATGACTTCATAGCACGTCCTAATACTTATTATCTGGGTGACTGCCGGTAGTCATTCTAGAGAATATTAGCGTCTTCTTTGGTTTGTGACACGGATCTTAAATGGCTCTTTGAATGGCAAAGGATACCGATCCCAGAACCATGTATATCAAATATTTCCGGATGATTCAACCGCCACCCGCCCGAATCTAATTAAAATCTATTTTTTCGTCCTGTCACCCGCCCGACCCGCGGTTTATCCGCGGACTCCGTGGATGAGACCGCATCCACGGAGCGCGTATAAACAGCCTGGCCCCCGGCCACATTTTTTTAATTGTAATTTTGAGGAATTTTTCTGAATGTGCATGAACTATCTCTGTTCAAAATTGTTTGAAATGGTAAATGTTTAAATATTAACTGTCAGTTTACTGTACTGTGCCAACTGGACTACTAATAGCTCTACTCACTGCGGCATGGCGCAGTGGGTAGAGCGGACGTGCCAGAAACCTGAGGGTTGCAGGTTCGCTTCCGACCTGTTGACATCCAAAAAAGCGCTGCCGTTGTGTCTTTGCCCACCGTATTTGCGTATGATGTCAGCTAGCGGCAGGATGTAGATGCTGAAGAGTGCAGGGCCAAGGACCGAACCCTGGGGAACTCCACACGGTCCGATCCGGTGGCCATGTACTGCTTACCTGTGTATCGGCTGGGGACATCTCTGCGCTGCTGATCCGCCTCCGCTTGGGATGGTTTCCTGCTGGCTCCGCTGTGAACGGGACTCTCGCTGCTCTGTTGGATCCGCTTTGGACTGGACTCTCGCGACTGTGTTGGATCCATTGTGGATTGAACTTTCACAGTATCATGTTAGACCCGCTCGACATCCATTGCTTTCCTCCTCTCCAAGGTTCTCATAGTCATCATTGTCACCGACGTCCCACTGGGTCATTATTGTCACCGATGTCCCACTGGGTGTGAGTTTTCCTTGCCCTTATGTGGGCCTACCGAGGATGTCGTGGTGGTTTGTGCAGCCCTTTGAGACACTTGTGATTTAGGGCTATATAAGTAAACATTGATTGATTGATTGAAGACAGTGCATGATATGCTGTTATATCTTCGGTGTCGGGAAAGTAGCAATAAGAAACTGAACCCACCCTTTGCCCCCGGTGCCGCTCACACTGGTGAATGAATGATGAATGAATGATTGGTGGTGGTCGGAGGGGCCGTAGGCGCAAACTGGCAGCCACGCTTCCGTCAGTCTACCCCAGGGGCAGCTGTGGCTACATATGTAGCTTACCACCACCACTGTGAGCACTTTGAGTATCTAACAATAGAAAAGCGCGATATAAATCTAATCAATTATTATTATTATTATATGAGTACGTAATTTCCTGCAGTCCTGGGTTCAAATCCAGGCTCGGGATCTTTCTGCTTGGAGTTTGCATGTTCTCCCCGTGACTGCGTGGGTTCCCTCCGGGTACTCCGGCTTCCTCCCACTTCCAAAGACATGCACCTGGGGATAGGTTGATTGGCAACACTAAATTGGCCCTAGTGTGTGAATGTGAGTGTGAATGTTGTCTGTCTATCTGTGTTGGCCCTGCGATGAGATGGCGACTTGTCCAGGGTGTACCCTACCTTCCGCCCGATTGTAGCTGAGATAGGCGCCAGCACCCCCCGCGACCCCGAAAGGGAATAAGCGGTAGAAAATGGATGGATGGATGGAGTACGTAATTTCTATTGTTTCATTGAAAATAAAACGGCAACGTTTTAATTGAGACACGATTGTGTCAAAATGATTTTTTTTTATATGCTGGATGTAAGAAATTACCGTATTTTTCGGAGTATAAGTCGCTCCGGAGTATGAGTCGCACCTGCCGAAAATGCATAATAAAGAAGAAAAAAAAACATACTGTATATAAGTCGCACTGGAGTATAAGTCACATTTTTGGGGGAAATTTATTTGATAAAACCCAACACCAAGAATAGACATTTGAAAGGCAATTTAAAATAAAGAATAGTGAACATCAGGCTGAATAAGTGTACGTTATATGACGCGTAAATAACCAACTGAGAAGGTGCCTGGTATGTTAACGTAACATATTATGGTAAGAGTCATTCAAATAACTATAACATATAGAACATGCTATATGTTTACCAAACAATCTGTCACTCCTAATCGCTAAATCCCATGAAATCTTATACGTCTAGTCTCTTACGTGAATGAGCTAAATAATATTATTTGATATTATACGGTAATGTGTTAATAATTTCACACATAAGTCACTCCTGAGTACCGTATTTTCCATGTTATAAGCCGCACCTTCAATGAATGGCATATTTAAAAACTTTGTAAACCTATAAGCCGCACCGGGTCATAAGCCGCGCCCACGCTGCGCTAAAGGGAATGTCAAAAAAAACAGTCGGATAGGTCAGTCAAACTTTAATAATACAAACCAGTGTGCGAATGTGCAATCACAACAATAGTAACACTCAAAATATTGCAGAGCAATAGCAACATCAATAACTCAACTTTGCTCGAACATTGTCACAGCACACAAAATAAACATTTAAAGCTCACCTTCAGAAGTTATACCTCATCCATAAATCCCTCGAATTTTTCTTCTTCTGTGTCTGAATTAAAAAATTGGGCGAATACGGCATC
Organism: Nerophis ophidion; assembly: GCF_033978795.1. Classification (NCBI taxonomy): domain Eukaryota; kingdom Metazoa; phylum Chordata; class Actinopteri; order Syngnathiformes; family Syngnathidae; genus Nerophis; species Nerophis ophidion. Next base: position 6,773,660 of record NC_084612.1, read on the forward strand.
CAAAATGGCGGGCTCCGTCTCGTCGAAGTCATCAGAGTCAGTGTCGCTGTTGCTGTCCGGCAGTTCCATGAATCCTGCCTTCCTGGCCGGATCTTTTTTCAGCTATCTTGTTTTTACAATATGCGTGGAAAGTAGCCAGCTTTTCTTAAAAGTCTTTTGGCAGTTGCTGTGAAATAGTAGTCCGTGTGCGGATGGAGAGATTGCGTCTTTTCATGAACCGGAAACACCAAGAAGCACCACCTTTTTAAATCATCCAAGTGAAGTTCGCTTGCTGGCGCTGTTGCCTTCATTGGAATAGTGATGGTGCTGACACTTCTGCTTGCTGCTCCAGTTTGTCCTCCGTCTGTTGCCATCTTGCTTTGTTCCCTCAAACTATGTGTTGTCTTCTTTATTTGGCGCAGGTCATCTTGTTGCTTCCTCCACCTAAGCACCATTGATTGATTTATGTTCAATTCTCTCGCTGCTGCTCTATTTCCGTGTTCTTCTGCGTGACTTATTTCCTTGAGTTTGAATTCTGCGTTGTACGCGTGTCTTTTAGTAGGAGCCATTTTGCGGTCGTCTTTACAGAAACACACAAATGAAATGAATCGCATTAGCCGCGCGCTTCTTCTTTTACGGGGGCGGTTGCGTACCGTAGAAGAAGAAGCGCTTCCTCTTTCCAGGTGGGCGGGCGCTTACCTTGGCGGTTGCGTACCGTAGAAGAAGAAGCGCTTCCTCTTCTACGGGGAAAAAAGATGGCGGCTGTTTACCGTAGTTGCGAAACCTAAACTCTATGAAAATAAATATTTATACTAATACATATATAAGGCGCACCGGGTTATAAGCCGCACTGTCACCTCTACGCTGCTGATCCGCTTGAGATGGTTTCCTGTGGACGGGACTCTCACTGCTGTCTTGGAGCCACTATGGATTGAACTTTCACAGTATCATGTTAGACCCGCTCGACATCCATTGCTTTCGGTCCCCTAGAGGGGGGGGGGTTGCCCACATCTGAGGTCCTCTCCAAGGTTTCTCATAGTCAGCATTGTCGCTGGCGTCCCACTGAATGTGAATTCTCCCTGCCCACTGGGTGTGAGTTTTCCTTGCCCTTTTGTGGGTTCTTCCGAGGATGTTGTAGTCGTAATGATTTGTGCAGTCCTTTGAGACATTTGTGATTTGGGGCTATATAAATAAACATTGATTGATTGACATTGATTTTGAGAACATTTTTGGTTTTTAGGTGCGGCTTATAGCGCGGAAAATACGGTATAAGTCGCACCCCTGGCCAAACTATGAAAAAAACTGCGACTTATACCGCCCGCCACCCGTTCGTTGTTATACATCAGAGGTCGGCCACCTTTACCACTCTAAGAGCTATTTAAAGCCGTTGCACAGAGTAAAGAAGACGTTAGGAGCCGCTAACGTTCTTGCGAAAATCCGATGGTGTTCATCCTGATAACAAGAATAAGGGCGTGCTGTGAAGCCATTGCCTTTGACGCCTTCAATTAACACGTACGAACCGTTCGCCAGTCCAGCAACATGATTGAGGCAGCTTCCGCAAACACATACATACAAGATTGAAAGACATACTGGGTGATACAGAGTACACTGACGATTGATCCGTGTTAAGGAAAGAATGAATGGGGCCATGTATCGTGAGATTGTGAGCCAAAACCTCCTTCCATCAGTGAGAGCTTTGAATGGTTGACCAAATACTTATTTTCCACCATAATTTACAAATAAATTCATTAAAATTCCTACATGTGAATTCCTGGATTTTTTTTCACATTCTGTCTCTCACAGTTGAAGTGTACCTGTGATGAAAATTACAGACCTCTGTCATCATTTTAAGTGGGAGAACTTGCACAATCGGGGGCGGACTAAATTCTTGTTTGCCCCACTGTATATGGATTTGTATATGTATTATGTGTATGTATTCATAGTTGCTTTTTTTTTCTCCCCCATCACTATACCTGGAAATTGTTTTCTACGTGTATGTATTTATAATGAATTACCGTCATTTCACATTTTGTGTAACAAAGCTGTGCCACGTTAAATGGTGGTCGCATACTTCGGACAAAGTCGTTACGTTTTTGATCCACTTTCATGACAGGCAGTGTTTTGGATGCAAAGGCTGGAAATGTCAAAACTTCCTTTCGTCGGGTTTTTTTCTAATTTGAAAATTCCATTTTAAACAAGTTAATTAATAATAATAATATCATAATGTGTTATGGGTTATACTTGTATAGCGCTTTTTTACCTTCAAGAAGATTTCCACACATAGAAGTAATCATCAACTTAAAGTGCCCTCTTTGGGGATTGTAATAGAGATCCATCTGGATTCATGAACTTAATTCTAAACAAACTTAAACATCAATATTTATGGAACATGTCCACAAAAAAATCTAGCTGTCAACACTGAATATTGCATTGTTGCATTTTTTTCACAGTTTATGGGGATAGGTTGATTGGCAACACTAAAATTGGCCCTCGTGTGTGAATGTGAGTGTGAATGTTGTCTGTCTATCTGTGTTGGCCCTGCAATGAGGTGGCGACTTGTCCAGGGTGTACCCCGCCTTCCGCCCGATTGTAGCTGAGATAGGCGCCAGCTCCCCCCGCAATAAGCGGTAGAAAATGGATGGATGGATGGATGGGCTGGAAATGTCAAAACTTCCTTTTGTAGGGTTTTTTCTTATTTGAAAATTCCATTTTAAACAAGTTAGATAGATAGATAGATAGATAGTACTTTATTGATTCCTTCAGGAGAGTTCCTTCAGGAAAATTAAAATTCCAGCAGCAGTGTACAGAGTTGAGATCAATTTAAAGAAAAAAGTAAAAAGTAAATAATGGGGGTTTAAATGGAAACCCATCCATCCATCCATCCATTTTCTACCGCTTATTCCCTTTCGGGGTCGCGGGGGGCGCTGGCGCCTATCTCAGCTACAATCGGGCGGAAGGCAGGGTACACCCTGGACAAGTCGCCACCTCATCACAGGGCCAACACAGATAGACAGACAACATTCACACTCACATTCACACACTAGGGCCAATTTAGTGTTGCCAATCAACCTATCCCCAGGTGCATGTCTTTGGAAGTGGGAGGAAGCCGGAGTACCCGGAGGGAACCCACGCATTCACGGGGAGAACATGCAAACTCCACACAGAAACAAATGGAAACAAAATTGAGAAATATTACAAAAAGAATAAAAACAATGGGAATAACAATATAACAGTTAATAATAATAATATCATAATGGGTTATGGGTTATACTTGTTTAGCGCTTTTTTACCTTCAAGGTACTCGAAGCGCTTTGACACTATTTCCACATTCACTCGCACACTGATGGCGGGAGCTGCCATGCAAGGCCCTAACCACGACCCATCAGGAGCAAGGGTGTAGTGTCTTGCTCAAGGACACAACAGACGTGACGAGGTTGGTAGAAGGTGGGGATTGAACCAGGAACCCTCAGGTTGCTGGCACGGTCACTTTTCCAACCACGCCATGCAGTCCCATCCATCCATCCATTTTCTACCGCTTATTCCCCTTTGGGGTAGCGGGGGGCGCTGGCGCCTATCTCAGCTACAATCGGGCGGAAGGCGGGGTACACCCTGGACAAGTCGCCACCTTATCGCAGGGCCAACACAGATAGACAGACAACATTCCCCCAATATGTAATTATATATTGTTATAATCTTCTTCTCTATCTGCTTTCTTCTTCTTGTTTCTTTTTACCTTTTTTTTTCCTTTTTAAAATGTGTAGCAAAGCCTACCCTCCCCCCTTTCCCCCCCTTCTCCCCCACCCCCCTTTTTTTTTTTTTTAACAATATGGAAGTCACATACTTGGGGTGATGTCATTACATTGTTGTTACACTTTCATGACAGGTGCTGTTGTGCAAGCTCAGGCTAAACATTTCAAAACTTCCTTTTTTGGAGGGTTTATTTCTCCCCCCCCCCACCCCCCCCTCATTTGAAAATTTGGTTCAACCTGTTAACAATAATAACGTCATATTATATTATTAAATTATTAGTCTTCTTTTTCTGTTCTATATTTTCCCTTAATATTATCATTATTTTTATTATAATATATTACATTATTTGTCTTCTTTTTTTGTTCTTGTTTTCCCTTATTTTTTTAATGATAACATTATTGTCACAGTTTGTTGTTGACAAACCCAAAGATGCAGAGAAGGAGGCAGGCATAGATAAGGAAAACATGATTTAATTAAACAGTAAGAAAAAACCAAACAAAAGGGTACAAACAAAAGGCGCGCTTCGGGGCGGATCACAAACTTGGCTAAGAACTAAAACACTTACTGTGACACGACGGAACTACGGCATGAGCAGAGTGAACAGAAGTAGACAAAGCTACAAGCGACAAGACAGGTAGTGGTGACATCGACGCGACAATACATGACAGTAATCCAGCCCTGACTGGCGGAAAAAGCAGGTCTGAATAATATCTGGCTAATTGACACCAGGTGTGGCCTGGTGCCAATCAGCCACAGCTGAGGGGAAAAAGCACTCAGGGAGAAAATCAGGATATTACCAAAATAAGAGTGCTGACTGGAAAAAACTAACATAGCCAGACTGTCAGGTACAAACCTGACAATTATATAAAAATTTCCATCCATCCATCCATTTTTTACCGCTTATTTCCTTTTGGGGGCGCTGGCGCCTATCTCAGCTACAATCGGGCGGAAGGCGGTGTACACCCTGGACAAGTCACTTCCTCATCGCAGGGCCAACAGAGATAGACAGACATTGTCTTCTTTTTCCGTTCTTATTCTCCCTTAATATTATTATTTTTATTTTATTATATACAATTATTTGTCTTTTTGTTGTTGTTATTTTTCTCCCTTAATATTATATTTTTATTATATTATATTAAATTGTTTCTTATTTTTCTGTTCTTGTTCTCCCATATTATTTTTATTACAATATTATACTAAATTATTTGTCTTCTTTTTCTGTTCTTGTCCTCCCTTAATATTATTATTTCTAATGTAATATTTTGAATGATTTGTCTTCTTCTGTTCTTGTTCTCCCTTATTATTATTATTATTATTATTATAATATTTTATTAAATACAATTATTTGTCGTCTTTTTCTGTTCTGCGCCCTTAATATTATTTTTATTTTCATACATTAAATTATTTGTCTTCTTTTTTTGTTCTTGTTCTCCATTAATATTATTATTTTTAATGTAATATTTTGAATGATTTGTCTTCTGTTCTTGTTCTCCCATATTATTTTTATTACAATATTATATTAAATTATTTGTCTTCTTTTTCTGTTCTTGTCCTCCCTTAATATTATTATTTTTAATGTAATATTTTGAATGATTTGTCTTCTTCTGTTCTTGTTCTCCCTTATTATTATTATTATAACATTTTATTAAATACAATTATTTGTCTTCTTTTTCTGTTCTGCGCCCTTAATATTATTTTTATTTTCATACAATAAATTATTTGTCTTCTTTTTTGTTCTTGTTCTCCCTTACTATTATTATTTTTGATATAATATATTAAATTATTTGTCTTCTTTTTCTGTTCTTGTTCTTCCTTAGTATTATTATAATTTGTATTATTCATATTAAATACCAGATGCTGTTTTAATGAAGCGTGTGTGTTAATCAGGCTGTGCCACCATCACGGGAGCATTACTCAAACAAAAATCATTCCACCCACACAGTAAACGTCTGAAAGCAGATTAGTCGTCTGTGATATTGTGTAATAAAAATGTCAATCACTACTCGGGCCGTGTTTTATATCTGATGCTTTATTCCATGTTGTTTTCTATTTTCTCAACATCTCCCCCCATTGTAGACAATGCTTAAAAATCCATTTATACATTAGTTTGACGTAATTCCCCCCATCTACGTGTCCTTTTGGAGCCGAGCTGGCATTTAAAGATAACATGGTTTACTCTGCGGAGCAAACCCAAGGCACTTCAGAAAAAAATCACTGCTGATCTTGAAAGTTTTGTTCAGATAATCGTGTCCGAAAACCTACTTGACACTACTGAGGTATAATAAGAGTTAGTAAGCATTGTTATGACTCACTGCTGAATGTTTTGCTTCCACCATGCATGTACCCGCCCAAAGCTTCTTTAGTCAAGACAGTGCATGGTATGCTGTTTGCTGCGATGTTTGAGTCTCAGGAAAGGATAAAGAAGGGTCTGCAACTTGACCGGACCCCCTCCACAAGGGAGAGTGGGACATAGAAGAAAAAGAAAAGAAACGGCAGATCAACTGGTCTAAAAAGGGAGTCTATTTAAAGGCTAGAGTATACAAATGAGTTTTAAGGTGAGACTTAAATGCTTCTACTGAGGTGGCATCTCGAACTGTTACCGGGAGGGCATTCCAGAGTACTGGAGCCCGAAATGAAAAAGCTCTATAGCCCGCAGACTTTTTTTGGGCTTTGGGAATCACTAATAAGCCAGAGTCCTTTGAACGCAGATTTCTTGCCGGGACATATGGTACAATACAATCGGCAAGATAGGATGGAGCTAGACCGTGTAGTATTTTATACGTAAGTAGTAAAACCTTAAAGTCACATCTTAAGTGCACAGGAAGCCTGTGCAGGTGAGCCAGTACAGGCGTAATGTGATCAAACTTTCTTGTTCTTGTCAAAAGTCTAGCAGCCGCATTTTGTACCAACTGTAATCTTTTAATGCTAGACATGGGGAGACCCGAAAATAATATGTTACAGTAGTCGAGGCGAGACGTAACAAACGCATGGATAATGATCTCAGCGTCTTTAGTGGACAGAATGGAGCGAATTTTAGCGATATTACGGAGATGAAAGAAGGCCGTTTTAGTAACGCTTTTAATGTGTGCCTCAAAGGAGAGAGTTGGGTCGAAGATAATACCCAGATTCTTTACCGTGTCGCCTTGTTTAATTGTTTGTTCGTCAAATGTTAGAGTTGTATTATTAAATAGAGTTCGGTGTCTAGCAGGACCGATAATCAGCATTTCCGTTTTTTTGGCGTTGAGTTGCAAAAAGTTAGCGGACATCCATTGTTTAATTTCATTAAGACACGCCTCCAGCTGACTACAATCCGGCGTGTTGGTCAGCTTTAGGGGCATGTAGAGTTGGGTGTCGTCAGCATAACAGTGAAAGCTAACACCGTATTTGCGGCAGGATGTAGATGCTGAAGAGTGCAGGGCCAAGGACCGAACCCTGGGGAACTCCACACGGTCCGATCCGGTGGCCATGTACTGCTTACCTGTGTATCGGCTGGGGACATCTCTGCGCTGCTGATCCGCCTCTGCTTGGGATGGTTTCCTGCTGGCTCCGCTGTGAACGGGACTCTCGCTGCTGTGTTGGATCCGCTTTGGACTGGACTCTCGCGACTGTGTTGGATCCATTATGGATTGAACTTTCACAGTATCATGTTAGACCCGCTCGACATCCATTGCTTTCCTCCTCTCCAAGGTTCTCATAGTCATCATTGTCACCGACGTCCCACTGGGTCATTATTGTCACCGATGTCCCACTGGGTGTGAGTTTTCCTTGCCCTTATGTGGGCCTACCGAGGATGTCGTGGTGGTTTGTGCAACCCTTTGAGACACTTGTGATTTAGGGCTATATAAGTAAACATTGATTGATTGACTGAAGACAGCGCATGATATGCTGTTATATCTTCGGTGTCAGGAAAGTAGCAATAAGAAACTGAACCTGATGTTTGCATAAACGAGGTCTCCAAGCTGTCATGATTAAACTGTGCAACGCCAATTTTGGATTTTGTTGGAACGGGAAAATAAATTAGCGTATATATCCAAGACAGTGCATGATATGCTGTTATAGCTTTGGTCTCAGGAAAGGATGAGCAAGGCGCTGACTTTGACATTTGCATATATTAGGTCTCCAAGCTTTCTTGATCAAACTGTGGAGGGCCATACTTGGATTTTGCTGGAATGGTCAAAGGAATAAGCGTATATATTCAGGACAGTGCATGTTATGCTGCTAGCTGCAATGTTTAAGTCCCAGGAAAGGATAAAGAAGGCTCTGCAACGGAAATTTTCATTCATCTATTGACAAATGGAGGCGCTACATTGATGGGTTCAAACTGAGCTGCTAATTGTCTTTATCCAAGAGAGTGCATGATATGCTGTTGTATCTTAAGGGTCAGGAAAGGAGAAATAAGAAGCTAAACTTGACGTTTGCATAAACGAGGTCTCCAAGTTGTCATGATTAAACTGCAAAGCCAATTTTTGATTTTGGTGGAATGGTCAAAGAAATTTGCATATTTATTCAAGACTGTGCATGACATGCTGCATGCTGAAGATAAAACGTTAGATTCAAAACTTGCACACATTTCCATTAAAGGTGCTTTGTGAGGATGGATGAAAGTTATTCGTTGATGTAATCCAACTGAACTAAGTGTCTTTATCCAAGACAGTGCATGATATACTTTTTAGACCAGTTGATCTGCCGTTTCTTTTCTTTTTCTTCTATGTCCCACTCTCCCTTGTGGAGGGGGTCCGGTCCGATCTGGTGGCCATGTACTGCTCGCCTGTGTATCGGCTGGGGACATCTCTGCGCTGCTGATCCGCCTCCGCTTGGGATGGTTTCTTGCTGGCTCCGCTGTGAACGGGACTCTCGCTGCTGTGTTGGATCCGCTTTGGACTGGACTCTCGCGACTGTGTTGGATCCATTATGGATTGAACTTTCACAGTATGTTAAACCCGCTCGACATCCATTGCTTTCCTCCTCTCCAAGGTTCTCATAGTCATCATTGTCACCGACGTCCCACTGGGTGTGAGTTTTCCTTGCCCTTATGTGGGCCTACCGAGGATGTCGTAGTGGTTTGTGCAGCCCTTTGAGACACTAGTGATTTAGGGCTATATAAGTAAACATTGATTGATTGATTGATATGCTGTTATAGCTTTAGTCTCAGGAAAGGACTCTCCCTTTTGCATATCTTAGGTCTCCAAGCTGTCATGACCAAACTGTGGAAAGCCATACTTTGATTTTGCCGGAATGGTCAAAAGAAATAAGCATATATATTCAAGACAGTGCATGATATGCTGCTGGCTGTCGTGTCTAGCTGAACTCAAGAAGTGGTCAGCAAAGCTAGATGTGGATAGAAACATTTTTATTATGCTAACGTATGCTAGAGTAATGGCATACGTTTCGTTTCTTTGTTCCTTTGACAGTGCATGATATGCTACTTTATGCCATGCCTTGCCCAAATGTCCAATGGGGGTGCTATACTAGTGTGTGGGACAGTAAGGATGGATGTAAATAGGCGCATAAACACATAAACAAGCTTCCTTATCAACATGGTGCAGGGTATGCTGCGTTCTTGGTTAGCCAGACTCAGAAAGACGGCAAAGTAAAAGCAACACACCCAACATGGTGTGAAGATGCATGTCGATAAGCACATGTCACAAAAATAAGCATCTTGTTTCAAGACAGTGCATGATATGCAGCTTGGGAAAATGGAAAGAAATAACACATTAGGCTGAGTATTTGCATAAATTAATGGGAGGCGCCATGTCTGTGTGGCGACAGTGAAGTTCTTTCATGAATAGGCGTCCCTATTGGAGACAGTGTATGATATGCTGCTTGCCATGTCTCGCTGAACAGAATGGAGACCCAAAAGTTTGTACAATTACATGCCTGTGGACAGTAAAGGTGGATATGGATACTTTGTCCATTGAGTGATCACAGAATAAGACGTCTTTATTTAAGGCAGTACATGATATGCTGCTTGCTGGCATGTCTTTGACTCAGGAAATTGGGTAAAGGACTAGCATAAGTTGGCAGTGAAGATAGATGTGGATAAGTATGACCCCTTAAGTTAAAAGCCATAAATTGCTTTTATGTAATCTTGTATAACCGGAAAGAGCTTCATTAGTGAAGACAATGTGTGATATGCTGCTTGCTGTTATGTCTTGCTGAGCTCAGACAAGGAAGAAAGCTTTGGATCACAAATGTGTAGATAAGACAGTTCGGACAGCTAAAAAACAATACTTTTTACATTGGCGCATGCTACAGAAATATATTTGTCAAGATGGTGCATGCCATGCTGCTTGTTGTCTCGTTGAGCTCAAACTGGGGAGAAGGCATCCATCTCATCCATTTTCTACCGCTTATTCCCTTTCGGGATCGCGGGGGGCGCTGGCGCCTATCTCAGCTACAATCGGGCGGAAGGCAGGGTACACCCTGGACAAGTCGCCACCTCATCGCAGGGCCAACACAGATAGACGGACAACATTCACACTCACATTCACACACTAGGGCCAATTTAGTGTTGCCAATCAACCTATCCCCAGGTGCATGTCTTTGGAAGTGGGAGGAAGCCGGAGTACCCGGAGGGAACCCACGCATTCACGGGGAGAACATGCAAACTCCACACAGAAAGATCCCGAGCCTGGATTTGAACCCAGGACTGCAGGACCTTCGTATTGTGAGGCAGACGCACTAACCCCTCTTCCACCGTGAAGCCAGGAGAAGGCATTGAATCACAAATTTGCACAAACGTGTTGACGGGACAGTGAAAAATCATACTAATACTTTTTACGTAGGCATATGCTACAGAAATACGATACATTTGTCAAGACAGTGCATGACATGCTGCTTACTGTTATTTCTCGATGAGCTCAAACAGGAAAGAAGGCCTTGATCACAAATGTTTTGACAGTTAGGATGGTGAGGAACAATATTGGTACTTTTTATATTGGCTGCGAAAATGCAATACATTTGTCAAGACAGTGCATGACATGCTGCTTACTGTTATGTCTCGCTGAGCTCAAAACGGGAAGAAGACATCGGATGGATCAGAAATTTGGACAAATGTATAGACTGTTCGGTCAGTGAAGAACAAAACTAATATTTTTTACATTGTCCTTTGCTACAGAAATACGATATATTTGTCAAGACAGTGCATGACATGCTGCTCACTGTTATTTCTCGATGGGCTCAAACTGGGAAGAAGGCATCGATCACAAATGTGTTGACAGTTTGGATGGTGAGGAACGATATTTGTTACTTTTGACATTGGCTGCAAAATTGCAATACATTTGTCAAGACACTGCATGACATGCTGCTTACTGTTATTTCTCAATGAGTTCAAAATGGGAAGAGGACATTGAATGGATCACAAATTTGGACAAATGTGTAGACTGTTCGGTCAGTGAAGAACAAAACTAATACTTTTCACATTGCAGTTTGCTACAGACATACGATACATTTGTCAAGACAGTGCATGATATGCTGTTATGTCTCGCTGAGCTAAAATTGGGGAAAAAGGCATTGGAAGGATCACAAATTTGGATAAATGTGTTGACATTTTGGACAGTGAGGAACAATATTGACACTTTTTACATTGGCTGCAAAAAGGCAATACATTTGTCAAGACCGTGCATGACATGCTGCTTACTGTTATGACTCGCTGAGCTCAAAACGGGAAGTAGACACTGGATGGATCACAAATTTGGACAAATATGTAGACAGTTCGGTCAATGAAGAACAAAACTAATACTTTTTACATTGTCCTTTGCTACAGAAATACGATACACTTGTCAAGACAGTGCATGACATGCTGCTTACTGTTATGTCTCGCTGAGCTCAAAATGGGAAGTAGACACTGGATGGATCACAAATTTGGACAAATATGTAGACAGTTCGGTCAATGAAGAACAAAACTAATACTTTTTACATTGTCCTTTGCTACAGAAATACGATACATTTGTCAAGACAGTGCATGACATGCTGCTCACTGTTATTTCTCGATGGGCTCAAAGTGGGATGAAGGCATCGATCACAAATGTGTTGTCAGTTTGGACAGTGAGGAACGATATTGATACTTTTGATATTGGCTGCAAAAATACAATACATTTGTCAAAACAGTGCATGACATGCTGCTTGCTTTTATGTCTTGCTGAGCTCAAAGCGGGAAGACATTGGATGGATCACAAATTTGGACAAATGTTTAGACAGTTTGGACAGTGAACAACGAAACTAATTCTTTTTAAATTGCCGTTTGCTACAGAAATGCAATACATTTGTCAAGACAGTGCATGACATGCTGCTCACTGTTATTTCTCGATGGGCTCAAACTGGGAAGAAGGCATCGATCACAAATGTGTTGACAGTTTGGATGGTGAGGAACGATATTTGTTACTTTTGACATTGGCTGCAAAATTGCAATACATTTGTCAAGACACTGCATGACATGCTGCTTACTGTTATTTCTCAATGAGTTCAAAATGGGAAGAGGACATTGAATGGATCACAAATTTGGACAAATGTGTAGACTGTTCGGTCAGTGAAGAACAAAACTAATACTTTTCACATTGCAGTTTGCTACAGACATACGATACATTTGTCAAGACAGTGCATGATATGCTGTTATGTCTCGCTGAGCTAAAATTGGGGAAAAAGGCATTGGAAGGATCACAAATTTGGATAAATGTGTTGACATTTTGGACAGTGAGGAACAATATTGACACTTTTGGCAATACATTTGTCAAGACAGTGCATGACATGCTTACTGTTATTTCTCGATAAGTTCAAAATGGGAAGATGACATTGGATGGATCACAAATTTGGACAAATGTTTGGACAGTGAAGAACGAAACAAATATTTTTCACATCGCAGTTTGCTACAGAAATACGATACATTTGTCAAGACAATGCATGATATGCTGTTATGTCTCGCTGAGCTAAAATTTGGGAAAAAGGCATTGGAAGGATCACAAATTTTGATAAATGTGTTGACATTTCGAACAGTGAGGAACGACATTGATCATTTTTACATTGGCTGCAAAAATACAATACATTTGTCAAGACAGTGCATGACATGCTGTTTACTGTTATTTCTCGATGGGCTCAAACTGGGAAGGCATTGATCACAAATGTGTTGACATTTTGAACAGTGAGGAACGACATTGATAATTTTTACATTGGCTGCAAAAATGCAATACATTTGTCAAGACACTGCATGACATGCTGTTTACTGTTATGTCTCGCTGAGCTCAAAATGAGAAGACATTGGATGGATCACAAATTTGGACAAATTTGTAGACAGTTCGGTCAATGAAGAACAAAACGAATACTTTTTACATTGTCTTTTGCTACAGAAATACGATACATTTGTCAAGACAGTGCATGACATGCTGCTTACTGTTATTTCTCGATGGGCTCAAACTGGGAAGGCATTGATCACAAATGTGTTGACATTTTGAACAGTGAGGAACGACATTGATAATTTTTACATTGGCTACAAACATGCAATACATTTGTCAAGACCGTGCATGACATGTTGTTTACTGTTATGTCTCGCTGAGCTCAAAATGGGAAGACATTGGATGGATCACAAATTTGGACAAATGTGTAGAGTTTGGACAGTGAAGACAAAACAAAGTTTTTACATTTCCGTTTGCTACAGACATACAATACATTTGTCAAGACAGTGCATGACATGCGGTTTATTGTAATTTCTCGATGTGCTCAAACAGGGAAGGCATTGATCACAAATGTGTTCACAGTTTGGACATTGAAGGATATTGATACTTTTGACATTGGCTGCAAAAATGCAATACATTTGTCAAGACAGTGCATGACATGCTGCTTACTGTTATTTCTTGATGAGTTCAAAACAGGAAGACATTGGATGGATCACAAATTTGGACAAAAGTTTGGACAGTGAACAACGAAACTAATACTTATCACATTGCAGTTTGCTACAGAAATATGTTACATTTGTCAAGACAATGCATGATATGCTGTTATCTCTCGCTGAGCTAAAATCGGGGAAAGAGGCATTGGATAGATCACAAATTTGGATAAATGTGTTGACATTTTGGACAGTGAGGAACAATATTGACACTTTTTACATTGGCTGCAAAAATGCAATACATTTGTCAAGACAGTGCATGACATGCTGTTTACTGTTATATCTTGCTGAGCTCAAAATGGGAAGACACTGGATGGATCACAAATTTGGACAAATGTGTAGATAGTTCGGTCAATGAAGAACACAATACTTTTTACATTGTCCTTTTCTACAGAAATACGATACATTTGTCAAGACAGCGCATGACATGCTGCTTACTGTTATTTCTCGATGGGCTCAAACTGGGAAGAAGGCATTGATCACAAATGTGTTGACATTTTGGACAGTGAAGAACGACATTGATAATTTTTACATTTGCTGCAAACATGCAATACATTTGTCAAGACAGTGCATGACATGCTGTTTACTGTTATGTCTCGCTGAGCTCAAAATGGGAAGACATTGGATGGATCACAAATTTGGACAAATGTGTAGAGTTTGGACAGTGAAGACAAAACAAAGTTTTTACATTTTCCGTTTGCTACAGACATACAATACATACATTTGTCAAGACAGTGCATGACATGCGGTTTATTGTAATTTCTCGATGTGCTCAAACAGGGAAGAAGGCATTGATCACTAATGTGTTGACAGTTTGGATGGTGAGAAACGATATTGATACTTTTTAAATTGGCTGCAAAAATGCAATACATTTGTAAAGACCGTGCATGACCTGCTGCTTATTGTTATGTCTCGCTGAGCTAAAATTGGGAAAAAGGCAATGGATGGATCATAAACTTGGATAAATGTGTTCACGGTTTTGACAGTGAAGGAAACTGATACTTTTTACATTGGCATATGCCACAGAAGTACACTTATCAAGACAGTGCATGGCATGCTGTTTACTGTTGTTTCTAGAATAGGTAAAGAAGCCACTTTTGCGTGATTTTACCAAACAAATAAGGCCCTTTTAGTCTGCATTTTTTCCAACTTTCTGTGTATTTATATGCTGAAATAGCCTGCATGCATGATATGCTGCCCTACCTCCAACACATGATGTTTTTAAGTACAAGAAAAGTGAGCATAAACGTGTTCTGAAACAAACCCACTAGCCAATGAAAATGTGTGCATGTTCACAGATATTAGCTGAAGTTGTCCTTAGATGGAAGGTCCTGGTCCGGGTCTTGGGCCATAGTCGTCCTCTGCAACCTAAGTTTCCCCTGGAGGAGTTTTCTCTGTTCCCTTGTTGCGTGGAGCTCCTCCTCCCGCTTGACCAGCCCTTCTTCCAGCATCTTCTGGTTGTTCATGGACTTGATGCGAAACAGCCGGATGTCCCGCAGGAGTTTCTCCTTTCGGGTTTCTATCCTGCGCCGGCCCTCGGCTAAGAGGTTGCCCGGATCTCCCCGCCGTTGTTTGATGTCCACGGCCGGGTTGCTCATTTCGGACTGGAGCCGGTTGGTCAGGTTCTCCACCCGGTTCCACAGAGGCTTGTTGTCCTCCTGCCTGCGCTCCAGCTCCGCCCAGAGCTCGTCGACCTTCTGACCCTGAAGATCCAGCCTCAGGTTCAGCATCCAAAGCTCGTCCTTCAGGCTGCTCACCTGGCTCTCCAAAGTCCCGAAGACGGTGCCGAACATGGTCTGAATGATCATCTTGTAGACGACGGCGACACATTTCCACAGGCTGGTGAAACGCGCCATCCTTCCGTAGGAATACATTTTTGTCGCCGGGCGCGGTTGCGTACCGGGAATCCACCGAGCTCGTCCCTCGCTTGAGGACGCACAGGAAGGCTTTGTGAGGTCGTGAGCTCTGCGGTTGGTTAGCATCACAGCCATCACCGTGGCAACCGCCAAACTCATGCCATGATGTTTGAAAATGTTGACTTTACTGTATCGTGATGATGATAATGATGATAAAAAGTAATACTATAATAATGATGATAAAAGTTGTACTATAATAGCAATTGGGTCATACTTGTATAGCGTTTTTCCACCTTTTTCAATCAATCAATGTTTATTTATATAGCCCTAAATCACAAGTGTCTCAAAGGGCTGCACAAACCACAACGACATCCTCTGTAGAGCCCACTTAAGGGCAAGGAAAAACTCACCCCAATGGGACGTTGGTGACAGTGACAATGATGACTATGAGAAACCTTGGAGAGGACCGCATATGTGGGCAACCCCCACACCCCCTCCACCCCTAGGGGACCGAAAGCAATGGATGTCGAGCGGGTCCAACATGATATTGTGAAAGTCCAGTCCATAGTGGATCTAACATAACGGTAAGAGTCCAGTTCAAAGTGGATCCATTTTAGTAGCGAGAGACCCGTCCAAAGTGGAGCCAGCAGGAAACCATCCCAATCGGAGGCGGATCAGCAGCGCAGAGATGTCCCCAACCGATACACAGACGAGTGGTCCATCCTGAGTCTCGACTCTGGACAGCCAGTACTTTATCCATGGCCACCGAACCTGTGTCCCCCCCCCTCCACAAGGGAGAGTGGGGACAGAGGAGAAAAAGAAAAGAAGCGGCAGATCAACTGGTCTAAAAAGGAGGTGTATTTAAAGGCTAGAGTATACAAATGAGTTTTAAGGTGAGACTTCAATGCTTCTACTGAGGTAGCATCTCGAACTGGTACCGGGAGGGCATTCCAGAGTACTGGAGCCCGAACGGAAAACGCTTTACAGCCCGCAGACTTTTTTTTGGGCTTTAGGAATCACGAATAAACCGGCGTCCTTTGAACGCAGACTTCTTGCCGGGACATATGGTACAATACAATCGGCAAGATAGGATGGAGCTAGACCGTGTAGTATTTTATACGTAAGTAGTAAAACCTTAAAGTCACATCTTAAGTGCACAGGAAGCCAGTGCAGGTGAGCCAGTACAGGCGTAATATGATCAAACTTTCTTGTTCTTGTCAAAAGTCTAGCAGCCGCATTTTGTACCAACTGTAATCTTCTAATGCTAGACATGGGGAGACCCGAAAATAACACGTTACAGTAATCGAGACGAGACGTAACAAACGCATGGATATTGAGCTCAGCGTCGCTAGCGGACAAAATGGAGCAAATTTTAGCAATATTACGGAGATGAAAGAAGGCCGTTTTAGTAACTATTTTAATGTGTGACTCAAACGAGAGAGTTGGGTCGAAGATAATACCCAGAATCTTTACCGAGTCGCCTTGTTTAATTGTTTGTTCGTCAAATGTTAGAGTTGTATCATTAAATAGAGGTCGGTGTCTAGCAGGACCGATAATCAGCATTTCCGTTTTTTTGGTGTTGAGTTGCACCAAGGCAAACAGGTTCTAGGTGAGGGATCAGACAAAGAGCAGCTCGAAGACCTTTATGAAGAAGAAACATCATGGACCCAGATTTCCCTCGCCCGGACGCGGGTCACCGGGGCCCCCCTCTGGAGCCAGGCCCGGAGGTGGGGCACGATGGCGAGCGCCTGGTGGCCGGGCCTGTTCCCATGGGGCCCGGCCGGGCACAGCCCGAAGAGGCAACGTGGGTCACCCCTCCAATGGGCTCACCACCCATAGCAGGGGCCATAGAGGTCGGGTGCATTGTGAGCTGGGCGACAGCCGAAGGCAGGGCACTTGGCGGTCCGATCCTCGGCTACAGAAGCTAGCTCTTGGGACGTGGAACGTCACGTCACTGGGGGGGAAAGAGCCTGAGCTAGTGCGCGAAGTCGAGAAATTCCGGCTGGATATAGTCGGACTCACTTCGACGCACAGCAAGGGCTCTGGAACCACTTCTCTCGAGAGGGATTGGACCCTCTTCCACTCTGGCGTTGCCGGCAGTGAGAGGCGACGGGCTGGGGTGGCAATTCTTGTTTCTCCCCGGCTCAAAGCCTGTACGTTGGAGTTCAACCCGGTGGACGAAAGGGTAGCCTCCCTCCGCCTTCGGGTGGGGGGACGGGTCCTGACTGTTGTTTGTGCTTATGCACCAAACAGCAGTTCAGAGTACCCACCCTTTTTGGAAGCGCTCGAGGGAGTACTGGAAAGTGCTCCCCCGGGTGATTCCCTTGTCCTACTGGGAGACTTCAACGCTCACGTTGGCAACGACAGTGAAACCTGGAGAGGCGTGATTGGGAAGAATGTCCGCCCGGATTTGAACCCGAGTGGTGTTTTGTTATTGGACTTTTGTGCTCGTCACAGTTTGTCCATAACAAACACCATGTTCAAACATAAGGGTGCCCATATGTGCACTTGGCACCAGGACACCCTAGGCCGCAGTTCCATGATCGACTTTGTAGTTGTGTCATCGGATTTGCGGCCTCATGTTATGGACACTCGGGTGAAGAGAGGGGCGGAGCTTTCTACCGATCACCACCTGGTGGTGAGTTGGCTGCGATGGTGGGGGAGGATGCCGGACAGACCTGGGAGGCCCAAACGCATTGTGAGGGTCTGCTGGGAACGTCTGGCAGAGTCTCCTGTCAGACAAAGTTTCAATTCCCACCTCCGGAAGAACTTTGAACATGTCACGAGGGAGGTGCTGGACATTGAGTCCGAGTGGACCATGTTCCGCACCTCTATTGTCGAGGCGGCAGATCGGAGCTGTGGCCGCAAGGTAGTTGGTGCCTGTCGGGGCGGCAATCCTAAAACCCCTTGGTGGACACCAGCGGTGAGGGATGCCGTCAAGCTGAAGAAGGAGTCCTATCGGGTCCTTTTGGCTCATAGGACTCCGGAGGCAGTGGACAGGTACCGACAGGCCAAGCGGTGTGCAGCTTCAGCGGTCGCGGAGGCAAAAACTCGGACATGGGAAGAGTTCGGGGAAGCCATGGAAAACGACTTCCGGACGGCTTCGAAGCGATTCTGGACCACCGTCCGCCGCCTCAGGAAGGGGAAACAGTGCACTATCAACACCGTGTATGGTGCGGATGGTGTTCTGCTGACCTCGACTGCGGATGTTGTGGATAGGTGGAAGGAATACTTCGAAGACCTCCTCAATCCCACCAACACGTCTTCCTATGAGGAAGCAGTGCCTGGGGAATCTGTGGTGGACTCACCTATTTCTGGGGCTGAGGTCGCTGAGGTAGTTAAAAAACTCCTCGGTGGCAAGGCCCCAGGGGTGGACGAGATCCGCCCGGAGTTCCTTAAGGCTCTGGATGCTGTGGGGCTGTCTTGGTTGACAAGACTTTGCAGCATCGCGTGGACATCGGGGGCGGTACCTCTGGATTGGCAGACCGGGGTGGTGGTTCCTCTCTTTAAGAAGGGGGACCGGAGGGTGTGTTCCAACTATCGTGGGATCACACTCCTCAGCCTTCCCGGTAAGGTTTATTCAGGTGTACTGGAGAGGAGGCTACGTCGGATAGTCGAACCTCGGATTCAGGAGGAACAGTGTGGTTTTCGTCCTGGTCGTGGAACTGTGGACCAGCTCTATACTCTCGGCAGGGTTCTTGAGGGTGCATGGGAGTTTGCCCAACCAGTCTACATGTGCTTTGTGGACTTGGAGAAGGCATTCGACCGTGTCCCTCGGGAAGTCCTGTGGGGAGTGCTCAGAGAGTATGGGGTATCGGACTGTCTTATTGTGGCGGTCCGTTCCCTGTACGATCAGTGCCAGAGCTTGGTCCGCATTGCCGGCAGTAAGTCGAACACATTTCCAGTGAGGGTTGGACTCCGCCAAGGCTGTCCTTTGTCACCGATTCTGTTCATAACTTTTATGGACAGAATTTCTAGGCGCAGTCAAGGCGTTGAGGGGTTCCGGTTTGGTAACCGCAGGATTAGGTCTCTGCTTTTTGCAGATGATGTGGTCCTGATGGCTTCATCTGACCGGGATCTTCAGCTCTCGCTGGATCGGTTCGCAGCCGAGTGTGAAGCGACCGGAATGAGAATCAGCACCTCCAAGTCCGAGTCCATGGTTCTCGCCCGGAAAAGGGTGGAGTGCCATCTCCGGGTTGGGGAGGAGACCCTGCCCCAAGTGGAGGAGTTCAAGTACCTAGGAGTCTTGTTCACGAGTGAGGGAAGAGTGGATCGGGAGATCGACAGGCGGATCGGTGCGGCGTCTTCAGTAATGCGGACGTTGTACCGGTCCGTTGTGGTGAAGAAGGAGCTGAGCCGGAAGGCAAAGCTCTCAATTTACCGGTCGATCTACGTTCCCATCCTCACCTATGGTCATGAGCTTTGGGTCATGACCGAAAGGATAAGATCACGGGTACAAGCGGCCGAAATGAGTTTCCCCCGCCGTGTGGCGGGGCTCTCCCTTAGAGATAGGGTGAGAAGCTCTGCCATCCGGGAGGGACTCAAAGTAAAGCCGCTGCTCCTTCACATCGAGAGGAGCCAGATGAGGTGGTTCGGGCATCTGGTCAGGATGCCACCCGAACGCCTCCCTAGGGATGTGTTTAGGGCACGTCCAGCTGGTAGGAGGCCACGGGGAAGACCCAGGACACGTTGGGAAGACTATGTCTCCCGGCTGGCCTGGGAACGCCTCGGGATCCCCCGGGAAGAGCTAGACGAAGTGGCTGGGGAGAGGGAAGTCTGGGTTTCCCTGCTTAGGCTGTTGCCCCCGCGACCCGACCTCGGATAAGCGGAAGATGATGGATGGATGGATGGATGGAGTTGCAAAACGTTAGCGGACATCCATTGTTTAATTTCATTAAGACACGCCTGCGGCTGACTACAATCCGGCGTGTTGGTCAGTCGGCAATCTTTTTAAAGGAACTCAAAGCGCTTTGACACACTATTTCCACATTCACCCATTCACCCACATATTCACACACTGGTGGCAGGAGCTGCCATGCAAGGCGCTAACCAGGAACCCATCAGGAGCAAGGGTGGAGTGTCTTGCACAAGGACACAACGGACGTGACTAGAATGGTAGAAGGTGGGGATTGAACCAGTAACCCCTCAGATTGCTGGCACGGCCACTCTCCCAACTTCGCCACGCCGTCCCCCTTTAGTACTACTTTAATGGTCAAAAAAGTTTAAATCAAATGTTACAGGCGCTCATATTACTAGTATGATTTTATAGTTTCCGAGGGAGGACGTAACTGGAAGAGCTCAGCTCCCGGGACTACAGTTTTTGACCAAAAAACTGTATTTTCCGTCTACTGATTGGGATCACGGCAACAAGACAGCTTGCTAACGTATTCGACTTCAACTCAGCACAGATTTGCTATAATAAGAGGTCACTTGAGGAAAACAGCTGTTCGTAGGCTGAGAGAAGCGGCAGAGAGAGTCTGCTGTTGGCTCTGGCATAAAAGAGAGGACAGTCGCTGGAAAAAAATGCCAACATGGCACTGCCATATTTATCATTGAAGTCACAAAGTGCATTTTTGTTTTACATGCCTCAAAACAGCAGCTTGGAATTTGGGACATGCTCTTCTGAGAGAGCATGAGGAGGTTCAGATGGGCACATTGTAATGCAATGTTTTTCAACCGTTGTGCTGTGGCACACTAGTGTGCCGTGAGATAGAGTCCGGTGTGCCGAGGGAAATGATCTAATTCCACCTATTTGGGTTGAAAATATTTTTTGCAAACCAGTAATTATAGTCTGCAAATGATGTGTTGTTGTTGAGTGTCGCTTCCGTCTACAGCTCGGCAAAGTAACCGTGTAATACTCTTCCATATCAGCAGGTGGCCGCAGGTTGTGAATGGCTTTGTAGATGTCGGAAACTGTGGGAGGCACAGTGCAGGTAAAAATGTGTCTAATGCTTAAACCAAAAATAAACAAGAGGTGAGTGCCGATAAAAAAAAAAAGGCATTGAAGCTTAGGGAAGGCTATGCAGAACGAAACTAAAAAACAAACTGGCTACAAAGTAAAGAAAAACAGAATGCTGGACGACAGCAAAAACTTACTGAGGAGCAAAGCGGCGTCCACAAAGTACATCCGAACATGACATGACAATCAACAATGTCCACACAAAGAAGGATCAAAACAACTGAAATATTCTTGATTGCTAAAACAAAGTAGATGCGGGAAATATAGCTCAAAGAAAGACATGAAACTGCTACAGGAAAATACCAACATAACAGGAAAAGCCACCAAAATAGGAGCGCAGGACAAGAAGTAAAAGACTACACACAGGAAAAGCGCAAAAAAGTGCAAATAAGTCAGGGTGTGATGTGACAGTACACCTACTTTGAGACAAGAGCTATAGTCATGCATGCTTGTTTATGCTTTAAAGTTATATCCAACAATTGCCACAACCGGTTTTTACTGTCAACTGAGTTTTGTTTTTTAATGATTTCTGCTGGTGGTGTGTCACTGCTTTTTTTCAACCCAAAAAATGTGCCTTGGTTCAGAAAAGGTTGAAAAACACTGTTATCATGTCCCGGAAGAGTTAGTGCTGCAAGGGACTCTGGGTATTTGTGCTATTGTGTTCATGTTGTGTTACGGTGCGGATGTTCTCCCGAAATGTGTCTTGTCATTCTTGTTTGTTGTGGGTTCACAATGTGGCGCATATTTGTAACAGTGTTAAAGTTGTTTATGCGGCCACCCCCAGTCTGACCTGTATGGCTGTTGACCAAGTATGCTTCGCATTCACTTGTGTGTGTGAAAAGCCGTAAATATTATGTGATTGGGACGGCACGATAATGCAGTGCCTTTAAGGCACACCCCCAATATTGCTGTCTGGGTGGAAATCGGGAGAAATTCGGGAGAATGGTTGCCCCGGGAGATTTTTGTGAGTCTCCCGGGAAAATCGTGAGGGTTGGCAAGACTGGGAAGACGCAACTGCTCAGTTCTTCTCCCCACATCCGTGTACCACTCCGTACAGCGGTGTTTTAAAAAGACATCAATTTCACTTTTTGAAATTTTGAAGCTGTATTCGGCCGATAATATCGGCAGTCCGATATTTTAATTATAGTATATAATTTAAATTTTGATTTTCCTGAAGGAACTCTCTTGAAGGAATCAATAAAGTACTATCTATCTATTATCGGAGATCTCTAATAATAAATTCATAAAAGAAGCAAACTTCATGAATGTTTTTTGTGACCAACAAGTATGTGCTCCAATCACTCTATCACAACAAAATAAGCGTTGTAGAAATTATTGGAAAATCAAAGACAGCCATGCATACACTTTACAAGTGTATGTAAACTTTTGACCACGACTGTATTCATCAAATATAATCTTACCGCTCAGAAAATATTACAAGTATTATTATAATATTTTTATGATTAATCCATCCATCCATCCATCTTCTTCCGCTTATCCGAGGTCGGGTCGCGGGGGCAACAGCCTAAGCAGGGAAACCCAGACTTCCCTCTCTCCAGCCACTTCGTCTAGCTCTTCCCGGGGGATCCCGAGGCGTTCCCTGGCCAGCCGGGAGATATAGTCTTCCCAACGTGTCCTGGGTCTTCCCCGTGGCCTCCTACCGGTTGGACGTGCCCTAAACACCTCCCTAGGGAGGCGTTCGGGTGGCATCCTGACCAGATGCCCGAGCCACCTCATCTGGCTCCTCTCGATGTGGAGGAGCAGCGGCTTTACTTTGAGTTCCTCCCGGATGACAGAGCTTCTCACCCTACCTCTAAGGGAGAGCCCCGCCACACGGCGGAGGAAACTCATTTCGACCGCTTGTACCCGTGATCTTATCCTTTCGGTCATGACCCAAAGCTCATGACCATTGGTGAGGATGGGAACGTAGATCGATCGGTAAATTGAGAGCTTTGCCTTCCGGCTCAGCTCCTTCTTCACCACAACGGATCGGTACAACGTCCGCATTACTGAAGACGCCGCACCAATCCGCCTGTCGATCTCACGATCCACTCTTCCCCCACTCGTGAACAAGATTAATACATTTTTTTTATTAATATCAAAAAATATATAATTATCATCCTAATAAAGCACTCATGGAGAAACAAACGGTGGTCAGTTACAAGTGACACTTGAGTAGAAGTGATCTATAAATAGAAACTGTCCAGATAGTGGCCTCTGGAGAATCATCTGTCTGACAAGAATGGATCCAATTGGTCTTGAAATCATGTTTGCTTCATGTGTGCACCGAAGGAGATTAGAGACATTAGAGATTAGAAGGCATTTGTTCTTTGACCTCAGCGTCTGGTGTCGCGCAGGCTGAAAAATGCGTCTCTTGGCTTTCTTTTTGCAGAGGTCACTCTTTGTCTGCTATTGAATGCCGACACAAAGACGGCTGTAAAAAGCAGCGAGGTGCTTTGGGAAACGATCGGGGGCCGTTTGCCCCGCTAATAAAAAAAAAAAAAAAAAAAGGCCAAAGACATGACCTCATCTGTACTTTGTTTCGAATCAGGCAAGAAAATGCGGAGTATAAGGAAAATATTGTTCACGCAGAAAACAGAAGAGCACAATCTGAACTTTGCGTGTTCTTTGATAGTGTAGTCGCTGCATGGACACTTCGATGGACGCCACAGGCCTTATCTTGGCACTAGGGAGGACGTCCACACAATGTGTGGCTAAAGGCTCACTTTGAGGCTGCTCTGACCAAAATGTAATCAAGACAATGCATGATTTGCTGCTTGATGATCTCCAAGAAGTAGTCGGTGAGCCATATGGGTAATCTACATGGTTTTCTTTGCATGCACACCTTCTCTGCTGCCTGTGCCATTATTTTTTATTTATGTGTGTGTGTGTGTGTGTGTGTATGTATGTGTGTGTGTTTACATATATATATATGTATGTATATGTATGTATATGTATGTATATGTATATATATGTATATATATATGTATATGTATATATATATATATATATATATATATATATATATATATATATATATATATATATATATATGTATATGTATATGTATATATATATATATATATATATATATATATATATATATATATGTATATGTATATGTATATATATATATATATGTATATATATATCCATCCATCCATCCATTTTCTACCGCTTATTCCCTTTCGGGGTCGCGGGGGGCGCTGGCGCCTATCTCAGCTACAATCGGGCGGAAGGCGGGGTACACCCTGGACAAGTCGCCACCTCATCCCAGGGCCAACACAGATAGACAGACAACATTCACACCCACATTCACACACTAGGGCCAATTTAGTGTTGCCAATCAACCTATCCCCAGGTGCATGTCTTTGGAAGTGGGAGAAAGCCGGAGTACCCGGAGGGAACCCACGCATTCACGGGGAGAACATGCAAACTCCACACAGAAAGATCCCGAGCCTGGATTTGAACCCAGGACTGCAAGAACTTCGTATTGTGAGGCAGACGCACTAACCCCTCTGCCACCGTGAAGCCCATATATATATATGTATATGTATATATATGTATATGTATATATATGTATATATATAAATGTGTATATATATATATGTATGTATGTATGTATGTATATATATGTATGTATATATGTGTGTGTGTATATGTATGTCTATCTATCTATTGTTGACTTCACACAAACTTCATTTTGACACTATCTATTAGGAGTGTGGGAAAAAATCGATTCGAAATCACGATTCTCACGTTGTGCGATTCAGAATCGATTCTCATTTTTAAAATTTTGTATTTTTTATTTTATTTTTTTTTTTTTATCAATCCAACAAAACAATACACAACAATACCATAAAAATGCAATCCAATTCCAAAACCAAACCTGACCCAGCAACACTCAGAACTGCAATAAACAGAGCGATTGAGAGGAGACACAAACACGACACAGAACAAACCTAAAAGTAGTGAAACAAAAATGAATATTATCAACAGCAGTATCAACATTAATTATAATTTCAGCATAGCAGTGATTAAAAATCCCTCTGACATTATTATTAGACATTTATAAAAAATCAATAGTGTCACAGTGGCTTCCACTTGCATCGCATCTCATAAGCTTGACAACACACTGTGTCCAATGTTTTCACAAAGATAAAATAAGTCTTATTTTTGGTTCGTTTAATATTTAAAACAAATTTACATTATTGCAATCAGTTGATAAAACATTGTCCTTTATAATTATAAAAGCTTTAAAAAAAAAATCTACTACTCTTGCATGTCAGCAGACTGGGGTAGATGCTGCTGAAATCCTATGTGTTGAATGAATACAGAATCGTTTTGAATCGGAAAAATATCGTTTTTGAATCGGGAATCGCGTTTAATCGAAAAAATCAATATATAATCGAATCGTGACCCCAATAATCGATATCGAATCGAATCATGGGACACCCAAAGATTCGCAGCCCTACCATCTCATTAGTACAGGCCAAAGGTTTGGACACACCTCGTTTCAATGTGTTTTCTTCATTTTCATGACTGTTTAAATTGTAGATTGTCATTGAAGGCATCATATCTATGACACCGGTGAAGTGAAAACCATTTCAGGTGACTACCTCTTTGAAGCTCATCGAGAGAATGCCAAGAGTGTGCAAAGCAGTAATCAGAGCAAAGGGTGGCTATTTTGAAGAAACTAGAATATAAAACGTGTTATCAGGTATTTCACATGTGTTCATTCATGGTTTTGATGCCTTCAGTGACAATCTGCAATGTAAATAGTCATGAAAATAAAGAAAACACATTGACTGAGTAGGTGTGTCCAAACTGTTGGCCTGCACTATATACAAATCACTTCTTGTTCCGTTTCCCTCTTTTTTTGGGTGATTTTTTTTTTTTATGTCTAGAGACTCCAGTCGCTACAGCTTAAGGTCACAGAACATACGTAGAATGTTTGTTCCTAGACTCAACACAAATCTTGGAAAAAAAATCTTTCAGATATGCTGCTCCATGGTCATGGAATAATTTACAGAAGGAGCTGAGGTTACCTGAACTCATCACTTTGAGGGAATTTCAGGCCATTTTCAATCAATCAATCAATGTTTATTTATATAGCCCCAAATCACAAATGTCTCAAAGGACTGCACAAATCATTACGACTACAACATCCTCGGAAGAACCCACAAAAGGGCAAGGAAAACTCACACCCAGTGGGCAGGGAGAATTCACATCCAGTGGGACGACAGTGACAATGCTGACTATGAGAAACCTTGGAGAGGACCTCAGATGTGGGCAACCCCCCCCCTCTAGGGGACCGAAAGCAATGGATGTCGAGCGGGTCTAACATGATACTGTGAAAGTTCAATCCATAGTGGCTCCAAGACAGCAGTGAGAGTCCCGTCCACAGGAAACCATCTCAAGCGGATCAGCAGCGTAGAGATGTCCCCAACCGATACAGGCGAGCGGTCCATCCTGGGTCCCGACGAGCGGTCCATCCTGGGTCTCGACTCTGGACAGTCAGTACTTCATCCATGGTCATCGGACCGGACCCCCTCCACAAGGGAGGGGGGGACATAGGAGAAAGAAAAGAAGCGGCAGATCAACTGGTCTAAAAAGGAGGTCTATTTAAAGGCTAGAGTATACAGATGAGTTTTAAGATGAGACTTAAATGCTTCTACTGAGGTAGCATCTCGAACTGTTACCGGGAGGGCATTCCAGAGTACTGGAGCCCGAACGGAAAACGCTCTATAGCCCGCAGACTTTTTTTGAGCTCTAGGAATCACTAATAAGCCGGAGTCTTTTGAACGCAGATTTCTTGCCGGGACATACGGTACAATACAATTTTAAAAGGATCGAAAAATTTTCTATTGGGCATTTTTTTTTTAGGTTGTTTTTTCTAAAACGTTTTATACGTCGTTTTTATGTCAATATATGCAAAAGGCACACGCAGTAGAAAATGGATGGATAGATATGCAAATAACTTATTCTTAATTGTGTGTGACTGCTGCTGTCTTCTGTTGTTTTTATATGTATTTCTCTCACTTGTTTTTGTTGCCTTCTTGGCCAGGTCACACTTGGAAAATAGATTTTAATCTCAATGAGTTTTTAACTAGTTAAATAAATGATATTGATTGAGTGAAATTGGGGTGTGTGTCGTTTTGTAATGAGGAAGGATGTTAACGTCTCTTGTTTTCATGTTAGCCTTTCTAGCGAGCCAGCACCAGTCAGTCTGTGCACTGCAAAAAGTCAGTGTTCAAAAACAAGAAAAAAAAAAACTAAAATTAGGGGCATTTTAGTAGAACAAAGCAAAATTATCTGCCAATGGAACAAAAAAAAATTGGCTTGTCAAGACTTTCCAAAACAAGTAAGATTAGCTAATGAATCTAAAAATACCATAAAATAAAAATCTATAATTTTCACTGAATGCAAAACCTGCGAAGTGAAAACCATTTCAGGTGACTACTCTTGAAGCTCATCGAGAGAATGCCAAGAGTGTGCAAAGCAGTAATCAGAGCAGAGGGCGGCTATTTTGAAGAAACTTGAATATAAAGTTGTCAGTTATTTCACCTTTTTTTTTTGTTAAGTACATAACTCCACCTGTGTTCATTGATAGTTGTGATGCCTTCAGTGACAATCTACAATGTAAATAATCATACAAATAAAGAAAACTTATTTAATGAGAAGGTGTGTCCAAACTTTTGGCCTGTACTGTATAAAACACAACAACCAGAGAGAAAATGTTCGCCTTTGCATATAAAGTGCAATGGTGGACAAGGTTGCCATAACCAGTCATTAAATGTAACAGTATCCACCTCTTTTCAAATAAGAGTCTGGCGCACTCCTAAAAAAAAGTTTTCGTAATCAAACTAAGGCATAAAAGTGGTCATAATGAAGAGTTTCCTAACTTCTAAAAAACTAGAAAAATAAGTTAAAAAAAAGAATCCCGATATAATTTTAATGAATACCATGGTATAAGATATCCCACTGGGTGTGAGTTTTCCTTGCCCTTATGTGGGCCTACCGAGGATGTCGTGGTGGTTTGTGCAGCCCTTTGAGACACTAGTGATTTAGGGCTATATAAGTAAACATTGATTGATTGATTGATAAAGCAGACCTGGGCAAATTAAGGCCCGTTAAGCTTTTCAATCTGACCCCGCCGTACATTCCCCCCAATTTTTTTTTTTAGGTTTTTAAGATGGAAAGTGTAGCTGCCATTATGATGTGCAGTGATGTTTTCAAATAAGCTTAAAGGGAAACATTATCACAACTTCAAAAGAGTTAAAAACAATAAAAATCATTTCACGGTGGCTTGTTGTATTTATTGAAGTTTTTTTCTAAATTGTACCGTCCATCCATCCATTTCCTACCGCTTATTCCCTTTTGGGGTGGCGGGGGGCGCTGGCGCCTTTCTCAGCTACAATCGGGCGGAAGGCGGGGTACACCCTGGACAAGTCGCCACCTCATCGCAGGGCCAACACAGATAGACAGACAACATTCACACACGAGGGCCAATTTAGTGTTGCCAATCAACCTATACCCAGGTGCATGTCTTTGGAGGTGGGAGGAAGCCGGAGTACCCGGAGGGAACCCACGCATTCACGGGGAGAACATGCAAACTCCACACAGAAAGATCCCGGTCCCGGAATATCCCTGAATAAAGCTTTAAAGCGCCTTATTTTCACTATCTTCGAAACCACTGTCCATTTCCCTGTGACGTCATACAGGGCTGCCAATACAAACAACATGGCGGTTACCACAGAATGATATAACGACATTAGCTCGGATTCAGACTCGGATTTCAGCGCCTTAAGCGATTCAACAGATTACGCATGTATTGAAACAGATGGTCGGAGTATGGAGGCAGATAGTGAAAATGAAATTGAAGAAGAAATTGAAGCTATTGAGCGAATAGCTTTTGACGCTATTCGGCCATAGCGTGGGTGTACCTAATGAAGTGGCCCATAGCATGGCTGCCTTATTAGCATCGCCGGTAAAATGTGCGGACCAAACGATCGGGACTTTTGCATCTTGTGACACTGGAACAACTTAAATCCGTCGATTGGTAAGTGTTTGTTTCGCATTAAATGTGGGTATCAAGTTTCAAATGTACATACAGCTAGCGTAAATAGCATGTTAGCATTGATTAGCGTAGCATGTTAGCATTGATTAGCTGGCAGTCATGCCGTGACTAAATATGTCTGGTTAGCACATAAGTCAACAACATCAACAAAACTCACCTTTGTGATTTCGTGGACTTAATCGTTGCAAATGCATCTGCAGGTTATCCATACATCTCTGTGCCATGTCTGTCTTAGCATCGCCGGTCAAATGTGAAGACACTCTGGCACATTCAATGGGGGTCTGGCGGCAGATTTCTTGCCAGTGGTGCAACTTGAATCCCTCCCTGTTAGTGTTGTTACAACCTCCGACAACACACCGACGAGGAATGATGTCTAAAAGATTCCAAAAAATAGTCGAAAAAACGGAAAATAACAGCGCTGAGACCCGATGTTTGTAATGTGAAAATGAAAATGGCGGGTGTGTTACCTCGATGACGTCACGTTCTGATGTCATCGCTAAAAGACCGATAAACAGAAAGGCGTTTAATTTGCCAAAATTCACCCATTTAGAGTTCGTAAATCGGTTAAAAAAATACATGGTCTCTTTTCTGCAACATCAAGGTATATATTGACGCTTGCATAGGTTTGGTGATAATGTTCCCCTTTAAGTCTTGAACTATACAAAGTATTTCACTGGTTAGAATCTGCTTTTGCAAGATATACTAGTTACTATGGTCATGTAATTGGTAACTACGGTAATCTAAGTGACAGATTTTTACAACAAAGTTCTAAAGCTTAGTGATGTAGCAGAAATATCAGATTGTAGGTGTTTTTGTTTTGCTGCGTTTGTTGCATTTTCGTTGCGTTTTGCTTGATTGTAAAATATGTGGATGGAAAGGGGGTGTGATGTTCATATCTTGTCAATATTCAGTGTTTTATCCTTCATAGTTAATATTGTGAACCCCACATTCTTTATTTTCATGTACATTCTCATTCAGTAAAAAAAATTCACAATTCTGTTTTTTCAGGCGATCTGTCATAGAGTTTTTAGCATTCAATTAGACATTATTGGGAACTTTTGTATTAGTGTTCCTAAAAATCAGATATACCAACCCCCAGACATATTTTTTTCTCAAAAATATTTCAAAATAATTGCCCGGGCCTGGTCTAAATAAAGTCGAGATGTTAGAGACTCCAGCGATTCTCAAACGCTGGTAGTAGTGGTACTCGGGCTCTATCTAGGATCACTTGATTAAAGTACAGTGTTTTATTTTCCTATTTTCAAACTGCGGGTAATGTTACAGTGGCCAAAATATCAAATATACTTGTTAAATAAAACCCCCGTCTTGTTTTTGTGGAATACTTAGTTATAGTTAAAGTACCAATGATTTGTTCACCCCCTGGGAGGTGAGGGGAGCAGTGAGCAGCAACGGTGGCCGCGCCCGGGAATCATCTTGGTGATTTAACCCCCAATTCCAACCAAGCAGGGAGGTAATATGTCCCATTTTTGTATAGTCTTTGGTATCACTCGGCCTGGGTTTGAACTCACAACTTACCCATCTCAGGGCGGACACTCTAACCATTAGGCAAACTGAGTAGTTTAGGCCGACTACGCCAATGTATTTCGAAGTTGGTCATTGTGGTGGTACTTGAGAGCAAAGTTTTTCCTGAGGGGATAGGTATCGTATTTTCCGGACTATAAGGCGCACTTAAAATAATTTCATTTACCCCAAACTCGACAGTGCACCTAATAACCCGGTGCGCCAAATGTTCGGAATAGTTATGATTTTGCTTACCGACCTCAAAGCAATTTTTTTTTTGGTACGTGGTGTAATAAGTGTGACCGGTAGATGGCAGTGAAACATAAGAGATATGTGTAGACTGCAATTTGACTCAAGTTAACAACACCAACATTTTATATCATAAATAGAATATATAAAACATTACACACGGCGCTCAAAAAGTCTATCAAAATGTTTTAGTACGACTTTGGTAAGCTACGAAGCCGAACCGCTTGTACTGTGCTTCTACTTACGAGTATTATTAGGGTGTGTGTATAAGGTAAAACATATATTATCTGGCATTGTGTTTTGCAATATTATGCAAAAGCAACTGTTCTTACCTTCTGGTCCCTGATGATTTGTATTTGGGATCTACATATGTCCTGAAAATTTGCGCGTGCCCCGCCTTTGTAGTCCGTGCCGACCCCATAGTCGATAAGCTTCTTTTTTTCTCTATCTTCTTGTTATGGGAAATTCATCCTCCGCCGTTGCCATTTCTAATATAAAGAAGTGTAAAGCTCTTACTTATAGCTGTCAGTGAACTCGCCATGAAAGCGCTAAAACATACCGGTGTAGTAAGTGTACATTATTCACCCAAGGAACTTTAATTATTAGAGTTCCGGTCGGACGGTTTTTCACGGGACACATTTCCGACCTTGTTGTTTCCAGATGAGGAAATCCATTATTGATTGAAGTAAAGTCTGGATGTCATTAAAACTGTTAGCTCCTTCTTTTGACACTTCTTCCACTCTTGTCCTTGCACGCTACACCGCTACAACAAAGATGACGGGGAGAGGACGCTGTCGAAGTAAATAAGACCGTTAGAAAGCGACTTGAAGATGATCTGTAAAACATAATCTATGCACTATTTTGACTAAAGAACCACCATTACCATTATGTAGACCACAAGGAAGTGTTTTCTATTTAGAAAAGTGCGCCTTATAATCCGGTGCGCCCTATGGTCTGGAAAATACGGTACTAACCCCTGAGCTATACAGTACATCCCCGCTCATCTCCACAGTGAAACTTTTTTCCGCTTAATATGACACTGGCATGAAAATAGGAGCTCAGAACATTCAAAGTGATGGGGGACTGGTGAAAACCGGAAGTTTTGCCCATGTGGTTTAGATTTCAGGCTCCCTGTACGGTGCATTTCCATAGCAATGACTAATGTAAGAGCAGGCGGGATTGGATTAGTGCTCTGGTTCTTGCCATCCTCCTGTGTCCCGATATCGAATTAGCCTCGTCGACGTGAAGAAGCGGCTCAAAGATAACGACATTAACAGGATGCTGTATCAGTGTTGATTTCAAATGCTGCTGCCATTGCGCGGAATGACAAATAAAGGAAGTGGAAGCGGAGAGCGCAGCGCCGATGCTCGCCCTTCACATCAAACCCGCTTGTTTCGTTGACGGAAACTCGGGAGAGGATCCATTGATTTCCAGACGATAGAGAATTTAGCTTTTAAAGATATCAGCCAAATGAGACCAATCCAGCATGGGTATACTGTAGCGCGGATTGGATTAGTCCCGGCCATTTCCTGCTCAAATGCGGTTTGGATTTGAAAAACACACCTGCACACTCGCAAAGCTAAATGCTGTTGTTTGTCATTCACGGCAATCAGAAGATGAGCAGAGTCAAAGATAATCTATGTGACAGGAGTGCACGGCTGTTTTTATCTTTAAGATCCACTATAAAACACAATGTTATGCTAGAGCCACTCGACATCCATTGCACTGGTCGCCCAGGAGGTGTGGGGGTCCCCACATCTGCGGTCCCCTCCAAGGTTTCTCATTGTCCCATTGGGTTGAGTTTTTCCTTGCCCTGATGTGGGATCTGAGCCGAGGATGTCGTTGTGGCTTGTGCAGCCCTTTGAGACACTCGTGATTTAGGGCTATATAAGTAAACATTGATTGATTGTTGTTGTTTTTTTTTGAAAACTTTTTCCACTGAGGGCCACATTGAAAAATCCAAAAATGCCATGGGCCATTTTGGTAGTTTTAACATTTTTTTTTTTTTGTTTAATGGTAGAAATGTAGTGTGAACGCTGAAGCCAAACTGAAATGCTAACAATCAGCAAGCTTGGCAGATAGCATCAAGTAACAAAAAATATGAGCAAAATGAGCTGAAAAAAAAGCTGCCATGCTAATGATAGCATGTTTACTGTTAGCATTAGTGAAATGACAATATATGACACTGAGGTGTATACCTGGTAAATTATCTCAAAAAAAATAATTCGCATGCGCTTAAAGGGCCACGTTGACGAATCAAAGATTGCCGTGGGCCATTTTGGTAGTTTTGACTTTTTTTTTTTCTAAATGCTAACAGTTATCATGCTTGGCAGATGGCGTCAATTAAAAAAAAAACAACAACAAAAAAACTGCAAAATTAACTAAAAAAGCTGCCGTGCTAACAGTATTATGCTAACAATAGCATGTTTACTGTTAGCATTAGTAAAATGACAAAATATATGACACTGAGGTGGATACCTGGTAAATTATCTAAAAAAAGATCATTAGCATGCGTTTAAAAGGCCCACATTGACAAATCAAAGAATGCCATGGGCCATTTTGGTAGTTTTGGCATTTTTTTTTTTCTTGGTAGAAATTTTGTGTGAACGCTGAAGCCAAACTGAAATGCTAACAGTTAGCATGCTTGGCGGATAATATCAAGTAGCAAAATATATGAGCAAAATGAGCTGAAAAAAAGCAAAATGCTAACAGTTAGCATGCTTGGCAGATAGCATTAAGTAGCAAAAAATATGAGCAAAATGAGCTAAAAAAAAAAAAAAAGCTGCCACGCTAACGGTGTTATGCTAACGATAGCATGTTTACTGTTAGCAGTAGTGAAATAACAAAATATATGACACTAAGGTGTAAACCTGGTAAATTATCTAAAAAAAGATCATTAGCATGCGTTAAAAGGCCCACATTGACAAATCAAAGAATGCCGTAGGCCATTTTGGTAGTTTTGACTTTCTTTTTTCTTGGTAGAGATTTTGTGTAAATGCTGAAGCCAAACTCAAATGCTAACAGTTAGCATACTTGGTAGATAGCATCAAGTAGCAAAAAATATGAGCAAAATGAGCTAAAAAAAAAAAAAAAAAGCTGCCATGGTAACAGTGTTATGCTAACGATAGCATGTTTACTGTTAGCATTAGTGAAATGCCAAAATATATGACACTGAAATTACAATAAAAGAACAATAAGGAATTACGTGTATCGTAAGTGCTAGCCAATAAAGAACAATAAGGAGTGAGCAGTGTTGGGTTAGTTTTCTGATAACCAGTAACTAGTTACAGTTACTAATTACTTTATTTCAAAAGTAATTCAGTTACTTACACCAAAAAGTAACCCGTAACTATTTAGTTACTACTTTAGTTACTACCATTAATGCCCTTTTAGCCTTCATTTCAGTACTGTTATTGCACTGGGGAATAATACAATCTTTTGATAATCTTGACGTGCATTTGCATCACTGAACTCTGCTAAGTCATGTGATCTACATAAAACACACAAAGACACAGATATGTTTCAAAGGGCCAATTTATTTTGGGCCAAAACAAATTGAGACAACTATTTGAAATAGCTGCCACGGAACAAACCGCATAAAAACAACGTGTCACAATATAGCTGTAAACCTGGCTTCACCCAAGGAAGTCACACATGACATGATTATGTCATGTTACTATATACAGCACACATACTGCTATAAAAACAAAGCCTAACCAGGCGTTTTTTTCTCTCAAGGAATTGTGAAATACAATAATATCTTCAGGAGATCAACGCTGTACTGAAGGCCAGAACACGCTATGCATTTCCCTAGTTTTAATTTAGCGATTAAGAAGTATTGGCCTGGCCCACTAGGATTCCTCTTTATCTGCGGTGTCAAACTCAAATACAGAGTGGGCCAAAATTCAACAAATGAGCCTTTTAATAGGGACCCAAACAAGTTTTTTGCGTTGAATATTGAACAAGCAAGGCTTTTATAACTTTATAGTGACATTCAAAATCCAGTTTCAAATAATAATAATTACAAAATATCAACGGCATATCAAACAAAATTTAAATAAAAATTGAATGCCTCTTTTCTATTTGCAGCCTTCTGAGGTAAATATCAAAATAAAGTTTTTCCACTGGCTAATAATACATTTTAAAATAGGATAATATTGAATGAATCAAACATTCAAGCCTTGAATTAGCAAGAGAAAGTGCGTGAATAAAACGTTAATTGCTCAGTTTGCTACACTGATTTGCTTGAACACAGTATATGGAACAAGCTTATATAACTTAATAGTGCAAAATCAACTTTCAAAAAACAAACGAAAAAACATCAATGCTATATTAAATACAATTTAAATAAATTAAAAAATGCCTCTTTTCTATTTGCGGCCTTCTGAGGTAAATATCAACATTAACTTATTCCGCAGGCTAATGAACTTGAAAATAAAACAATGAGGCGGGCGGGGTTTGGGTGTATATTTCAGCGTCCCGGAAGAGTTAGTGCTGCAAGGGGTTATGTTGTGTTTATCTTGTGTTACGGTGCGAATGTTCTCCTGAAATGTGGTTGTCATTCTTGTTTGGTGTGGGTTCACAGCGTGGCGCATATTTGTAACTGTGTTAAAGTTGTTTATACGGCCACCCTCAGTGTGACCTGTGTGGCTGTTGACCTAGTAAGCCTTGCATTCACTTTTGTGTGTGTACAAGTCGCTTACATTATATGACTTGGCCGGCACGCTGTTTGTATGGAAGAAAAGCGGACGTTACGACAGGTTGTAGAAATTGCTACAATATTGTTGTCCTGGTGAAAAATCGGGAGGAATTCGGATGAAATGGTTGCACCGGGAGGTTTTCGGTAGGGGCACTGAACTTCGGAATTCTCCCGGGAAAATCGGGAGGTTTGACAAGTATGTGTATTAGCGGTGAATGCGGTGTCACAGTGGCACCGCTGCTGTATAGTACCGACGGGCCAGCTCTAATGTTAATTTGATATTGCCCCAGGGGCCAAATGAAATTACACGGCGGGCCAGAGTTTGACACCCATGCTCTTTATGTTTGTGAACTTTATAGTCTGATAATCAAACACTCTAGAAGTATGGAATGAAAGAGTATATAAGAGAATTGACAGAGTGAGTGTACCTTCAGTGCTGAATGATGAGCAGAGGCAGAGTTTGGATTATTTCCTTTAGCTTGCGCTCCATTTTTATGAACTCACTGTCCACTGTGTCCAGCTGCCTGAAAGCGGGTGACTCCACTGTAGAAATAGCCTGCATGTCTTCTAGCACATACCCTGCAATGGCTCTATCAATGTTGTCCCGGCTAGCAGTCCCTCCGTTAAAATCCTTAGGTGGAGGTGAAGTTGAAGTGTGTCTCCCTCTCTTTACTAGCTTCGTCGAAGCATGTTTCTTTTGTAGCTGTTTCAGCAGATATGAATTGCTGTTTTGGGCAGTAGATGGGATCTTCGATCCAAGACAACTTACATTTGTTGTCGTATAAAATACTACACGGTCTAGCTCCAGTCTATCTTGCCGATTGTATTGTACCATATGTCCCGGCAAGAAATCCGCGTTCAAAAGACTCTGGCTTATTAGTGATTCCTAGTGCCCAAAAAAGGTCTGGGGGCTATAGAGCGTTTTCCGTTCGGGCTCCAGTACTCTGGAATGCCCTCCCGGTAACAGTTCGAGATGCTACCTCAGTAGAAGTCTCACCTTAAAACTCATCTGTATACTCTAGCCTTTAAATAGACCTCCTTTTTAGACCAGTTGATCTGCCGCTTCTTTTCTTTCTCCTATGTCCCCCCCTCCCTTGTGGAGGGGGTCCGGTCCGATGACCATGGATGAAGTACTGGCTGTCCAGAGTCGAGACCCAGGATGGACCGCTCGTCGGGACCCAGGATGGACCGCTCGCCTGTATCGGTTGGGGACATCTCTACGCTGCTGATCCGCCTCCGCTTGAGATGGTTTCCTGTGGACGGGACTCTCGCTGCTGTCTTGGATCCGCTTGAACTGAACTCTCGCGGCTGTGTTGGAGCCACTATGGATTGAACTTTCACAGTATCATGTTAGACCCGCTCGACATCCATTGCTTTCGGTCCCCTAGAGGGGGGGGGGGGTTGCCCACATCTGAGGTCCTCTCCAAGGTTTCTCATAGTCAGCATTGTCACTGGCGTCCCACTGGATGTGAATTCTCCCTGCCCACTGGGTGTGAGTTTTCCTTGCCCTTTTGTGGGTTCTTCCGAGGATGTTGTAGTCGTAATGATTTGTGCAGTCCTTTGAGACATTTGTGATTTGGGGCTATATAAATAAACATTGATTGATTGATTGATTTAATTAAAATGTTAATCTCTTTGTGCTCGACAAATAGAAGTAGTGAGAATATGTCGGTGTTAAGAAACTCTGCTGATGATGTTAGTAAACACAGACGTGAGTGCTCGCCATTATTTAATAGACGGAGAATGTGTTCTAGGAGGTCTAATCTTGTGTTCCTAGAACGTACACGGCAGGTTTAGTGAGCCTTCAACTGTCGACTGCTGAGTGACGTTGGTAATTTGTTGGCGAGCTGCTTTGAGGACGCGATGACGCCAGCGGATGAGAGACGAGGCTGCTCCTCCATCTTCATCCTCCATGGCCAACCTTTGTCAATGCACAGCAGCTCCACCATTCATTCATTCATTCATTCATTCATTCATTCTCACTTGGCTTCCCTCTCTCTTGTTCCGCTTCCAGACTGATGGAGCTTTTTTGCCTCCTTCGCCATGGTAACCTTAAAGCTGCGTCACTAAAAGCCCCTTTTTACTTTTTTTTTCTTTTTTTTATCCTTTTGGACTCAAACCTGGAGGTACACACATACATGGACGTGTTGGTTTTAAGATTTGTAGTGAAGCCTCATTTTATTCATCTGTTGTTTGAGACTCAATTTCTGTTATACAAACCCCGTTTCCATGTGAGTTGGGAAATTGGGTTAGATGTAAATATAAACGGAATACAATGATTTGCAAATCATTTTCAACCCATATTCAGTTGAATATACTACAAAGACAACATATTTGATGTTAAAACTGATTTTTTTTTTTTGTGCAAAAAATCATTAACTTTAGAATTTCATGCCAGCAACATGTGACAAAGAAGTTGGGAAAAGTGGCAATAAATACCGATAAAGTTGAGGAATGCTCATCAAACACTTATTTGGAACATCCCACAGGTGTGCAAGCTAATTGGGAACAGGTGGGTGCCATGATTGGGTATAAAAGCAGCTTCCATGAAATGCTAAGTAATTCACAAACAGGGATGGGGCGAGGTCACCGATTTGTAAGCAAATTGTCAAACAGTTTTAGAACAACGTTTCTCAATGAGCTATTGCAAGGAATTTAGGGAGTTTACCATCTACGGTCCGTAAAATCCTCAAAAGGTTCAGAGAATCTGGAGAAATCACTGCGCGTAAGCGATGATATTACGGACCTTTGATCCCTCAGGCGGTACTGCATCAAAAACCGACATTAGTGTGTTAAGGATATCACCACTTGGGCTCAAGAACACTTCATAAAACCACTGTCAGTAACTACAGTTGGTCGCTACATCTGTAAGTGCAAGGTAAAGCTCTACTATGCAAACAGAAAGCCATTTATCAACAACATCCAGAAACACTGCCGACTTCGCTGGGCCCGAGCTCATCTAAGATGGACTGATGCAAAGTGGAAAAGTGTTCTGTGGTCTGACGAGTCCACATTTCAAATTATATTTGGAAACTGGACGTGGTGTCCTCCGGAACAAAGAGGAAAATAACCATCCGGATTGTTATAGGCGCAAAGTTCAAAAGCCAGCATCTGTGATGGTATGGGGGTGTATTAGTGCCCAAGGCACTAATACACTTACACATCTGTGAAGGCACCATTAATGCTGAATGGTCCATACAGGTTTTGGAGCAACATATGTTGTCATCCAAGCAACGTTATCATGGACGCCCCTGCTTATTTCAGCAAAACAATGCCAAGCCACGTGTTACAACAGCGTGGCTTCGTAGTAAAAGAGTGTGGGTACTTTCCTGGCCCGCCTGCAATCCAGACATGTCTCCCATCGAAAATGTGTGGCGCATTATGAAGCGTAAAGTACGACAACAAGACCCCGGACTGTTGAATAACTTAAGCTGTACATCAAGCTAGAATGGTAAATACTTTTATTTTCAAAGCTTCAACAATTAGTTTCCTCAGTTCTCAAACGTTTATTGAGTGTTGTTAAAAGAAAATGTGATGTAACAGTGGTGAACATGCCCTTTCCCAACTACTTTGGTACGTGTTGCAGCCATGAAATTCTAAGTTAATTATTATTTGCAAAAACAAAAAATGTTTGAGTTTGAACATCAAATATGTTGTCTTTGTAGTGCATTCAATTGAATATGTGTTGAAAAGGATTTGCAAATCATTGTATTCCGTTTATATTTACATCAAACACAATTTCCCAACTCAAATGGAAACGGGGTTTGTAATTGACTTGAGCTTGGAATAATATAATAAATAATAAATACTTGCACATTTTACTTTCAAGATGTGTAGCAAAGCCTACTTTTTTGCTTTCATTTGGGGAAAACATTTTTATCCTTTGTGATTTAAACCTGAATCTAACTGAATGCATGTTTTGTAGTGATAAAAAGAGGCAGACAGCTCCAGATTTTACTTTAGGATGTATAGCAAAGCCTACTTTTTTGCCCTTTTTTCTTGTGTGTGAAACAATTTTTTCCCTTG
Source organism: Nerophis ophidion (assembly GCF_033978795.1). NCBI lineage: Eukaryota > Metazoa > Chordata > Actinopteri > Syngnathiformes > Syngnathidae > Nerophis > Nerophis ophidion. The sequence continues at coordinate 6,813,656 of NC_084612.1, forward strand.
TTTGAGTCAAACCTGAATTCAATCAGATTCATGTTTTGGAGTGATAGAAGTCCATGGACATGGTTGAGCCCCAGACTGTACTTCAAGATGTGTAGCAAAGCCTTTTTCCTCCTCCCCTTTTTTTGTGTGAATATCTTTTTTCCCTGTTTGACTGGAACATTAATTTAATTAGATGCATGTGGTGGAGTTTCATGAATACTTGGACATGGCCAAGCCTTAGATTTTACTTCAAGATGTGTAGCGAAGCCTACTTTTTGCCTTTTTAACTTGTGGAAAACATTTTTATCCTTTGTGATTTAAACGTAAATCTAACTAGATGCATGTTTTGGAGTAATAAAAAGAGGTCTAGCGCTCCAGACTTTACTTTAAGACGTGTAGCAAAGCCTACTGGTTTAAATGTAACATAGATATTGGGTTTCACTATGTAAAGTGCTTTGATTCACTAGAGAAAAGTGCTATATAAATATAATTCACTTCACTGTGAAACAATTTTGTCCCTTATTTGACTCAAACCTGAATTCAATCAGATTCATGTATGTGGTTGATTCCCCAGAGTCTACTTTAAGATGTGTAGCAAAGCCTTTTTCCCCCCTCTCACCTTTTTTATTTGCATAAATCACCCCCCCCCCCCCACCCCCATGATTTTAATTAGATGCATGTTGCGCAGTTACTCTTTTATTTTATTGATTATTTCTGGAAAACATTTTTATACAACGTGATTTAAACCAGAATCTAAAAAAAAAAAAAAAAAAAAAAGGCCGACATGGCAGAAATCCAGACTTTACTTTTAAGATGTGTAGCAAAGCCTACTTTTTTGTCCTTTTTTTATTTGGGTGAAACCATTTTTTCCCGTATTTGACTCAAACCTGAATTCAATCAGATTCATGTTTTGGAGTGATAGACGTCCATTTATATGGTTGAGCCCCAGACTCTACTTTAAGATGTGTAGCAAAGCCTTCCCCTCCGTCCCCCTTTTTTTTAATTTGTGTGAATATCTTGTTTCCCTGTTTGACCTTTAACATGAATTTAATTAGATGCATGTTTTGGAGTTGTATGAATACTTGGATGTGGTCGAGCCCCAGATTTCACTTTAAGATGTGTAGTGAAGCCTACTTTTGTTTTACCTTTTTTTATTTGTGGGGAGATTTTTCTCATATTTGACCTAAACCCGGATCTAACTAGATGAGTGTCCTAGACGTATACAAGTAGGCCGACATTGCAAGGCTGCAGACTTTATTTCAACATGTGTAGCAAAGCCTACTTTTTTACTTTTTTACTTTACTTTAAGATGTGTAGCGAAGCCTACTGTTTTTTTTTGCCTGTTTTTAGTTGCAGAAAAGTTTTTTTGTTATTGTCATCGTCATAGACAAACAGCAACATGTTATTGGAGCATTATACACTCATTCTTATAATTGGTGCTCATAAACCGGCCATCAGCACAAATATTACTGTTGGAACATGGCCTAAATGACATCATCCAGGACCCATCCATATCCATACTGTTAAATAGCTGCTATAAGGTATAATTATATACCAAGGGTCCACTTTCTGGTGTTTGAACTGCTGTATAGCATGAGTATGTGACCATAAAGACATTATGCAGCCATACACAATAAAAAGGTGTGTCAGTCTGAGCGTAGCGTGCGTCCCTCACAGAGCAGCTGCTGGTAAGACGAGGCCGCGTTCGCCCATCACCTATTCTCCGCGCTGGCCGCTTTTTAATCCCCTCGCATTGTCTCCCTGATGCACGGCTTGACAGAAGCGATGAAAAGGCGACGTAAATTCCCAGCGTGATTTGTTGCGATGAGCCTCATTCATGGTGGTTCGTCACCATAGAATAAATGTGTTTTTTTTTGTTTTTTGTGAAGGATCACGTGTTCCTTTTTATGGCACGTAGCATCTGTTGCAGTTGTTACGTGAAGGACAAACATGAAGCCGTACACATGCGGCCATATTAGCGGCCGGAGGAAATGAGGTTTCTATTGACAGCGGCGCAAAGTCCACGTTGTTTCTCTGGAGGTTGTGGACGTAGGTTGCCCTCGCTTCTAAAACAACACTTTTATTGAGCTGGAAATATGAGCTTTAGACACAATGATGGATGCTTCTCTTTTTACTTTCTTAAAGGCCTACTGAAACCCACTACTACCGACCACGCAGTCTGATACTTTATATACCAATGATGAAATATTAACATTGCAACACATGCCAATACGGCCTTTTTAGTTTAATAAATTGCAATTTTAAATTTTGCGCGAAGTATCCTATTGAAAACGTCAGTATGATGTCGCGTGCGCGTGACGTCTCGGATTGTAGCGGACATTTTTTTTCCAGCCCGATCCCAGCTATTAGTAGTCTACTTTAATCGCATAATTACACAGTATTCTGGACATCTGTGTTGCTGAATCTTTTGCAAGTTGTTCAATTAATAATGGAGACATCAAAGAAGAAAGATGTAGGTGGGAAGCGGTATATTGCAGCTGCTTTTAGCACACAAACACAGCCGGTGTTTCCTTGTTTACATTCCTGAAGGTGAAGCTTTACTATGGAACAGAGCGGTCAAGCGAACATAGTTCCCGACCACATGTCAACCGGCAGGTTTCGGTGAGAAAATAGTGGTTATACGTCTGCTCTTACCGTAGACATGAGCGGAGCTTGCGTCGTTTATCGTGTACCTGTCAAAGAGGCAGCTGCGTGGCTTCCCTCAGAGACACTGGCGGTCACCACACCCCTCCGACTTTCAGGTACGACAGTATAATCTCACTACAACACTAGTAACACAATAAGGAGGTAAGGGATTTTCCAGAATCATCCTCGTAAATGTGTCTAATAACAATAATAATAATAATGGATTAGTTTTATATCGCGCTTTTCTATTGTTAGATACTCAAAGTGCTCACAGAGAAGTGAGAACCCATTTCATTCACACCTGGTGGTGGTAAGCTACATCTGTAGCCACAACTGCCCTGGGGTAGACTGACGGAAGCGTGGCTGCATATTTGCGCCTACGGCCCCTCCGACCACCACCAATCATTCATTCACCAGTGTGAGCTGCACCGGGGACACGGGTGAAGTGTCCTGCCCAAGGACACAACGGCAGCGATTTGGATGTCAATAGGTGGGAAGCGAACCTGCAACCCTCAGGTTTCTGGCACGGCCACTCTACCCACTACGCCATGCCGCCCCCTGAATCTGAATTGCTCCCACTGCCCTGTCTTTATTTATTTAGTTTTTCTAGTCCTTCACTCTAAACTTCCTCATCCACGAATCTTTCATCCTTGCTCAAATTAATGGTGAAATCGTCGCTTTCTCGGTCCGAATCGCTCTCGCTGCTGGTGGCCATGACTGAAAACAATGTTCAGAAGTGAGGAGCCCTACAACCCGTGACGTCACGCACACATTGTCTGCTACCTCCGGTACAGGCAAGGCTTTTTTATTAGCGACCAAAAGTTGCAAACTTTATCGTCGATGTTCTGTACTAAATGTTTTCAGCAAAAATACGGCAATATCGCGAAATGATCAAGTATGACACATAGAATAGACCTGCTATCCCAGTTTGAATAAGAAAATCTCATTTCAGTAGGCCTTTAAGACGGGATTTGCTACATTGTTTAACGCAACCAGTAGTTTTTGTTTGTTCAGTAGAACAAAGTTGAAAGAAGGACACAAAGTAGGGAAAAAAAACAAATCAAACGTGATAATAAAGGCAAGTTGGGATTGTGATAGTGTTTTCTCGCCTGGTTCCTCCGTGCTCAGCCAAATATGTTTATTTTATACAAAACACAAAACCAGGGAAGTTGGCACGTTGTGTAAAAGGTAACAAAAAACAGAATACAATGATTTGCTAATCCTTTTCAACCTCTATTCAACTGAATAGACTACAAAGACAAGATATTTAATGTTCCAACTGAGAAACTGTCATGCCTGTTAATCTGGGTTTATGTTTGATCATGTTATGTTTTGTTTTGGGACTCTTGTTTCCCGTTTTTGCACTTCCTGGTTTTGTTGGTTTCCATAGTTACTCATTAGTTTCTACCTGGTCTCCAAGTCACGTCTCTGCCCTCAGCCCCACACCTGTTTCTCATCATCATAGTCACTATTTAAGTCATTTGTTTTCTGTTCCTCGGCCTGGGAACTTTGCTTACTGCTTATGTTGTACTACTTGCTACATGCTTGTGCTACAGGCTACTTACCTCAAGACCACGCACCTACCTTTCCTTGCCACGTTGAGGATTGTTTTGACCACACCACGTAAGATATTGTTTGTATTTATGCCTCTGTGCAAGTTTTTGCTTTGTTTTGTACCTTTTGATAGTAGTATCTTTTGTTTATTTGTATATAGTCCCGCCATTGTGCTGTTTTGTTTTGGAGTTTAGTCTAGGTTATTATCCGCCACTAAATGCGCCCTTTGTTTTCTCTTTTTGTATTTAGTGTGTTAATAAATTAATCGTGTACCTGAATTCACGCCTGGCTCGTCCCGAATTCCCTCTGCATCGAAGAAGCAAAATAGATCCTAGTCAAAGTCCTGACAGAAACTTCATTTTTTAAAAATATTGATGCCTGCAACATGTTCCAAAAAGCTTGCACAAGTGGCAAAAAAGACTGAGAAAGTTGAGGAATGCTCTTTAAACACATATTACAGATTGTAGATGGTGAAATCCCTAAATTCCCTACAATAGCTGGTTGAGAAATGTTGTTCTTAAACTGTTGGACAATTTGCTCACGCATTTGTTGACAAAGTGGTGAACCTCGCCCCATCCTTGGTTGTTAATGACTGAGCATTTCATGTAAGCTGCTTTTATACCCAATCATGGCACCAATCTGTTCCCAATTAGCCTGCTCACCTGTGGGATGTTCCAAATAAGTGTTTGATGACCATTCCTCAACTTTCTCAGTCTTTTTTGCCATTTGTGCCAGCATTTTTGAAACATGTTGCAGGCATCAAATTCTAAATGAGCTAACATTTGCAAAAAATAACAAAGTTTTCCAGTTTGAATGTCAAGTATCTTGTCTTTGCAGTCCATTTAATTTAAGTTGAAAAGGATTTGCAAATCATTTTATTCTGTTTTTATTTACCATTTACACAACGTGCCAACTTCACTGGTTTTTGGGTTTTGTACTTGGTGTTAAAAAGTAGTACAACCTCTGTTTCCGTTCAGTTTTTTTGCAGCGTGGATAACAAATAATGGTCGATGACCAGAGTGACACAAACAATACGATGTTGTGGAATGCACAACCCGACTCTGATTCCGCGCCGGCTGACCGAACAAAGACAAAAATGTCCCACGTGGTAATAAATAGTGGCATCTGACAGGAGTGTGGGGACGGCTATTGTTATTAATAACGACGCACATTGCATTCTGAGTGACCATGTGACCTCACGCTACATCACAGCGCGGCTGGCAATCAGAAAGCGGAGATGCTTGAACTACTTCACTCCGATTGTGTTCCCTTAATGACTTTGATGTGCTGATTGGGATGACGGGAATGTAGCCCCTACTTGGAAGGTTAATAAACATGACAGCACACACCTTTCTCAACTGCATGCTGTAGTTCAGGAGGGTCCAAAGTGCGAAAACATTTTTTAAAAGGCACATTGTAAAAATACTATTTTTATATATATATAATTATTTTTCTTAAATGAAAAAGTCAAAGAAAATATCATACAGGTGAAATGTAATGAGAAAAAGCTGCAATTTTGACACTATAACAGGGCTTTTTCTCTAAAGGGGAGCTGCACTTCTTTGGAATTTTGTCTGTCGTTCACAATCATTATTCGAGACTAGGGGTTGTACGGTATACCGGTATTGGTAGAGTACTGCGATACTAATTAATCATATTCGGTACTAAACCACCTCTAGAAAGTATCGGTCCCTCCGTCGTCGGTACGTCATGAAATTGTTGGTTTTAAGAGCAGAGGAGCATGTTCGGCAGCGCACAATCACGGATTACTTTCAAGTAGACCAGGGGTCACCAACCTTTTTGAAACCAAGAGCTACTTTTGGGTACTGATTAATGCGAAGGGCTACCAGTTTGATACACACTTAAATAAATGTCCAGAATACCTTTAATAAATAAATCTATATGTATAAAAAAAAAGGGGGTATTTCTCTCCGTCAAGGTTTTTTGTAGCGAATAAATGATGAAAAAAACACTTAATTGAACGGTTTACAAGAGTAGAAAACACAAAAAAAATGAAAATCAAATTTTGAAACATAGTTTATCTTCAATTTCGACTCTTTAAAATTCAAAATTCAGCCAAAACAAATAGGGAAAAACTAGCTAATTTGTAAATGATGAAAAAAACACTTAAACGGTTTACAAGAGGAGAAAACATGAAAAAAAGGAAAATCAAATTTTGAAACATATTTTATCTTCAATTTCGACTCTTTAAAATTCAAAATTCAACCCCCAAAAAATGAAGGGAAAAACTAGCTAATTTGAGTCTTTTTGAAAAAAGTAAAAAAATAATTTATGGAACATCATTAGTAATTTTTCCTGATTAAATTAATTTTAGAATTTTGAGGACAATCTGCACTTTGTTAGAATATATAACAAATTGGACCAAGCTATATTTCTAAAAAAGACAAATCATTATTTCTTCTAGATTTTCCAGAACAAAAAATTTAAAAGAAATTCAAAAGCCTTTGAAATAATATTTAAATTGGATTCTACAGATTTTCTAGATTTGCCAGAATATTTTTTTTTTTATTTAATCTTAATAAGTTTGAGGAAATATTTCCCAAATATTCTTCGTCGAAAAAACAGAAGCTAAAATGAAGAATTACATTAAAATGTATTTATAATTCTTTACAATGAAAAAAAAAAAACTTGAACATTGATTTAAATTGTCAGGAAAGAAGAGGAAGTAATTTAAAAGGTAAAAAGGTATATGTGTTTAAAAATCCTAAAATCATTTTAAGGTTGTATTTTTTTCTCTAAAATTGTCTTTCTGAAAGTTATAAGAAGCAAAGTAAAAAAAAAGAAATACATTTATTTAAACAAGTGAAGACCACGTCTTTAAAATATTTTCTTGGATTTTCAAATTCTATTTGAGTTTTGTCTCTGTTAAAATTAAAAATGTCGAGCAAAGTGAGACCAGCTTGCTAGTCAATAAGTAAAATGTAAAAAATGGAGGCAGCTCACTTGTAAGTGCTGCTATTTGAGCTATTTTTAGAACAGGCCAGCGGGCGACTCATCTGGTCCATACGGGCGACCTGGTGCCCGCGGGCACCACATTGGTGACCCCTGAAGTAGACAGTGTGTAGACAGAAAAGGGAGAACGGACGCATTTTGGTCTAAAAATTGATGATAAAGGTGAAGTTATAACACTGAAACACGCTCAGGAAGAGGTGCTTTAAGACATGTCCTAGATGCACTGCTCTGTCACACTCAGAAGTCCCTTTGGTGCTCTCACAAATCATCAGTAATCACAAAAATTCTTAACTTTAATAACCATGTTGCTACAATAATAAACATTAAAAAAAATAAAAATCCACTTACGCTACATGTATCTGTGCAGGAGACAATAAGTACATTTAAAGAATGGTGCCATTACATTCTTAACAATGACAGAGCAGGAAGAGGCTTGGAATATGTTTGTGGTAAAAAATAGTTATTAATCGTTCTGTCATTCAGTAATTAGCTCAACTGTCCTCAAATGGACAAGGGGTCGCGACTTGTCCAGGGTTTACTGCGCCTTCCGCCCTAATGCAGCTGAGATAGGCTCCCCCCGCGACCCCGAATGGGACAAGCGGTAGAAAATGGATGGATGGATGGATGGATGGATGGAGATCTGAAGTTAACCTTGAGATTTAAGTGTTGAAAGTAAAAAAAAAAAAAGGTCTGTCAAATTTTTAACACTTATCCCCAATAATTTTAGTGGGATTTTTTGTTGTTTCAGAAAACTGTCATTGCTAAAATAAATAAACAAAAAAAAAAATCAAAATCAATGATGTTATGAATTATTGTTCTATTTCAGACTGCTAAAATGTCAAATATTCCACTTATAAATATTGCATATTTAGTGTTTGTGCCATTAAAAAACAGGACAAAAAAGGCATAAAACATATTGATTGTAGTGACTGACATATAAGTTTATATAGCGATTTAAGGGTTGAATAATAAATTAATATTTCTAAATAATATTTTAACATTTTTAGAATGGAGACCCCTCTGGGTGGTCAGGATCAAACTTAAAATTGAGTTCACAAAATTCAAATGCCAATAATTCAGTTACATAAATTGTATGTCAAAAAAAATGTTGTAGGATTTTTTTAATTTAAAAAACTGTCCCTGCTCATAAAGTATTAATAAATTGAAATCAATGATATTATAAATTATTGCCCTTATACTTTACATCAAATATTACATTTTCAGAATTTCTTGTTTTTCAATGTGGAAAAACACTAAATGTGCAATATTTATAATTTGACATTTTAGCAGACTTAAATAGGGCATTAATTCATAATATCACTGATTTCAATTTAATATTTTATAAGCAACAACAGTTTTGTAAATAAAAAAATCCCACAAAAAACAAATAAAAAAATAATAAAATCTTATAATCGATAGATTATAAGATTACCTTGAGACTTAAGTGTTGAAAGTTAAAAAAAAAAAAAAGGTATGACAAATTTTTAACACTTATGTTTGCGGCCCTTTTGGATGCCCAATAGTTTCAGTGGTATTTTTTTGTTGTTTTAGAAAACTGTCATTGATAAAAATAAAATTAAAATAAAATAAATAACTAAATAAAAATCAATGATGTTATGAATTATTGCCCTATTTAATACTGCTAAAACATCCAAAAATTCCAAGTGGAATTTTTTGATGTTTTAGCAGTCTCGCTGCTGACTTAGAACTGCTGCGGACCAGGGGAATCCGACTGTTTAATTAAAACAAATGGCAAAAACCCTAAATATTGCATATTTAGGGTTTTTGCCATAAAAAAAACAAGACCAAAAAAATCATGTAATATTGATTATACTGACTTATAGACTTATAGAAGTTGATTAAAGATTTAAGGGTTGAATAATAAATGAATATATTTAAATACAAATATTTTAAATTTTTTAAAACGGAGACCCCTCCGGGTCATCGGGATCCAACTTAACCTCTTAAAGCCCAAGCTCTTTTACATACATTTTTTTTTTTTAATTTCTGTTTGCTATTTGCGCTTATTGGTCCCTATTTAGAATAGAAACTAAGAATCATCTTTTGATATGATGTACTTAGTCCATAAGTACACGAACGTGTACTTAATGTTTAGTGACATGTTAATTGTTATTTTTACACTTTTTTTTTCTCCAAATTCCATTGTATGTTATACTCTTCTGACACCACCAGATGGCAGTATGAGTGTCCACATAAGCGGCCATAAGACCCCAATTCAGTAGTGTACACAGTTTTGGAAGGAAGCGCTAAAAGGTGCTGTCCACGCATGTGGCCAACTAAGCATTTAGGGATTTTGAAAATGTCCATCCATCCATCCATCCATCATCTTCCGCTTATCCGAGGTCGGGTCGCGGGGGCAGCAGCCTAAGCAGGGAAGCCCAGACTTTCCTCTCCCCAGCCACTTCGTCTAGCTCTTCCCGGGGGATCCCGAGGCGTTCCCAGGCCAGCCGGGAGACATAGTCTTTCCAACGTGTCCTGGGTCTTCCCCGTGGCCTCCTACCAGCTGGACGTGCCCTAAACACATCCCTAGGGAGGCGTTCGGGTGGCATCCTGACCAGATGCCCGAACCACCTCATCTGGCTCCTCTCGATGTGGAGGAGCAGCGGCTTTACGTTGAGCTCCTCCCGGATGGCAGAGCTTCTCACCCTATCTCTAAGGGAGAGCCCCGCCACCCGGCGGAGGAAACTCATTTCGGCCGCTTGTACACGTGATCTTATCCTTTCGGTCATGACCCAAAGCTCATGACCATAGGTGAGGATGGGAACGTAGATCGACCGGTAAATTGAGAGCTTTGCCTTCCGGCTCAGCTCCTTCTTCACCACAACGGATCGATACAACGTCCGCATTACTGAAGACGCCGCACCGATCCGCCTGTCGATCTCACGATCCACTCTTCCCCCACTCGTGAACAAGACTCCTAGGTACTTGAACTCCTCCACTTGGGGCAGGGTCTCCTCCCCAACCCGGAGATGGCACTCCACCCTTTTCCGGGCGAGAACCATGGACTCGGACTTGGAGGTGCTGATTCTCATTCCGGTCGCTTCACACTCGGCTGCGAACCGATCCAGTGAGAGCTGAAGATCCCGGCCAGATGAAGCCATCAGGACTACATCATCTGCAAAAAGCAGAGACCTAATCCCGTGGCCACCAAACCGGAACCCCTCAACGCCTTGACTGCGCCTAGAAATTCTGTCCATAAAAGTTATGAACAGAATCGGTGACAAAGGACAGCCTTGGCGGAGTCCAACCTTCACTGGAAACGTGTCCGACTTACTGCCAGCAATGCGGACCAAGCTCTGACACTGATCATACAGGGAGCGGACTGCCACAATAAGACATTCCGATACCCCATACTCTCTGAGCACTCCCCACAGGACTTCCCGAGGGACACGGTCGAATGCCTTCTCCAAGTCCACAAAGCACATGTAGACTGGTTGGGCAAACTCCCATGCACCCTCAAGAACCCTGCCGAGAGTATAGAGCTGGTCCACAGTTCCACGACCAGGACGAAAACCACACTGTTCCTCCTGAATCCGAGGTTCGACTATCCGGCGAAGCCTCCTCTCCAGTACACCTGAATAAACCTTACCGGGAAGGCTGAGGAGTGTGATCCCACGATAGTTGGAACACACCCTCCGGTCCCCCTTCTTAAAGAGAGGGACCACCACCCCGGTCTGCCAATCCAGAGGTACCGCCCCCGATGTCCACGCGATGCTGCAGAGTCTTGTCAACCAAGACAGCCCCACAGCATCCAGAGCCTTAAGGAACTCCGGGCGGATCTCATCCACCCCCGGGGCCTTGCCGCCGAGGAGCTTTTTAACTACCTCAGCGACCTCAGCCCCAGAAATAGGAGAGTCCACTACAGATTCCCCAGGCACCGCTTCCTCAAAGAAAGACGTGTTGGTGGGATTGAGGAGGTCTTCGAAGTATTCCCTCCACCGATCCACAACATCCGCAGTCGAAGTCAGCAGAACACCATCCGCACCATACACGGTGTTGATAGTGCACTGCTTCCCCTTCCTGAGGCGCCGTATGGTGGTCCAGAATCGCTTCGAAGCCGTCCGGAAGTCGTTTTCCATGGCTTCCCCGAACTCTTCCCATGTCCGAGTTTTTGCCTCCGCGACCGCTAAAGCTGCACACCGCTTGGCCCGTCGGTACCCGTCCACTGCCTCCGGAGTCCTATGAGCCAAAAGAACCCGATAGGACTCCTTCTTCAGCTTGACGGCATCCCTCACTGCTGGTGTCCACCAACGGGTTCTGGGATTACCGCCACGACAGGCACCAACAACCTTGCGGCCACAGCTCCAATCAGCCGCCTCGACAATAGAGGTTCGGAACATGGTCCACTCGGACTCAATGTCCCGCACCTCCCTCGTGACATGTTCAAAGTTCTCCCGGAGGTGTGAATTGAAACTCTCTCTGACAGGAGACTCTGCCAGACGTTCCCAGCAGACCCTCACAATGCGCTTGGGCCTGCCAGGTCTGTCCGGCATCCTCCCCCACCATCGCAGCCAACTCACCACCAGGTGGTGATCGGTAGAAAGCTCCGCCCCTCTCTTCACCCGAGTGTCCAAAACATGAGGCCGCAAATCCGATGACACAACTACAAAGTCGATCATGGAACTGCGGCCTAGGGTGTCCTGGTGCCAAGTGCACATATGGACACCCTTATGTTTGAACATGGTGTTTGTTATGGACAATCCGTGACGAGCACAAAAGTCCAATAACAAAACACCACTCGGGTTTAGATCCGGGCGACCATTCTTCCCAATCACGCCTCTCCAGGTTTCACTGTCGTTGCCAACATGAGCGTTGAAGTCTCCCAGTAGGACAAGGGAATCACCCGGAGGAGCACTTTCCAGTACTCCCTCGAGTGTACCCAAAAAGGGTGGGTACTCTGAACTGCTGTTTGGTGCGTAAGCACAAACAACAGTCAGGACCCGTCCCCCCACCCGAAGGCGAAGGGAAGCTACCCTCTCGTCCACTGGGTTGAACTCAAACGTACAGGCTTTGAGCCGGGGGGCAACCAGAATTGCCACCCCAGCCCGTCGCCTCTCACTGCCGGCAACGCCAGAGTGGAAGAGGGTCCAGTCCCTCTCGAGAGAACTGGTTCCAGAGCCCTTGCTGTGCGTCGAGGTGAGTCCGACTATATCCAGCCGGAACTTCTCTACCTCGCGCACTAGCTCAGGCTCCTTCCCCCCCAGTGAGGTGACGTTCCACGTCCCAAGAGCTAGCTTCTGTAGCCGAGGATCGGACCGCCAAGTGCCCTGCCTTCGGCTGCCGCCCAGCTCACAATGCACCCGACCTCTATGGCCCCTCCTATGAGTGGTGAGCCCATTGGAGGGATGACCCACGTTGCCTCTTCGGGCTGTGCCCGGCCGGGCCCCATGGGAACAGGCCCGACCACCAGGCGCTCGCCATCGTGCCCCAACTCCGGGCCTGGCTCCAGAGCGGGGCCCCGGTGACCCACGTCCGGGCGAGGGAAATCTGGGTTCATTTCGTTGTAATTCCATAGAAGTCTTTGAGCTGTTCTTTGTCTGATCACTCACCTAGGACCTGTTTGTCTTGGGAGACCCTACCAGGGGGCATGAAAACCCCCAGACAACATAGCTCCTAGGATCATTGGGACACGCAAACTCCTCTACCACGGTAAGGTAGCAGCTCAGAGAGGAGATTTTGAAAATGTATTTCACAAAATTCAAACGGCCAAAATTCTGTTACATAAATTCTATTTTGTAAAGACGACACAAATATACTTCTATAAATTCCAACAAACAGAACATGATCCCATCTTGTTGAGTTGGGGGGGCATAGAAGCACGCAGCATATCATGCACTATCATGTCTTTGAAGGCCATCGAACACACATTGCTCCTAGAGCGTGGCGTATGACAATTATACAGGGTGTCCAAAATTTTTCCACAGAGGGCCGCACACGGAAAAATTTAAGCATGCGGGGGCCATTTTGATATTTTTTATTTTCAAACCATAACAAAATATATGGATATTTTTTTTAATCCTTAGGGCTCCTGGGGATCATAGAGGGTCTCAGTCACTAAAATGTTAAAAATAAGTCAAATTATTATTTTTTAAATTTATTTAATGCTTACAGTAAATTTCTATATCCACTTGAGGTTGATATAAAGTAAAACAAATAAGGTTTTATGCCTTTTCTGTTTGTTTTTTATAGTAAAACTGAAATATGTATTAATTAGATCAGTGGTTCTTAACCTTGTTGGAGGTTCTGAACCCCACCAGTTTCATACGCACATTCACCGAACCCTTCTTTTGTGAATTAAAAAAATAAAAAATTCAAATTCAAGACAAAGTTATGTTTTTTTTTTGTCCTGGTGTACAAAATGAACCGTGAATGAACTCACAACAAATTACACACCTGCAAATCAGTGTGACTTCTGCTGTTGCCCAATCCATGATACGCCGATATGTTTTTATTTACACGATGAGTCAATACTTGCCAACCCTCCCGATATTTCCGAGAAAATCCCGAATTCCAGTACCCGTCCCGAAAATCTCCCGGGGCAACCATTCTCCTTTAGTGTCCTCTACAACCTGTCGTCACGTCCGATTTTCCTCCATACAAACAGCGTGTCGGCGCATTCACATCATTTATGTGGCATTCACACACACACATAAGTGAATGCAAAGCATACTATGTCAACAGCCATACAGGTCACACTGAGGGTGGCCGTATAAACAACTTTAACACTGTTACAAAAATGCGCCACACTGTGAACCCACACCAAACAAGAATGACAGACACATTTGGGGAGAACATCCGCACCGTAACATAACGTAACAAATACCCAGCGTCCCTTGCAGCACTAACTCGTCAGGAATCTACAATATACACCCCCGCTACCACCAAACCCCGCCCACCTCAACCCCCACTCCCCCCATCTCCCGAATTTGGAGGTCTCAAGGTTGGCAAGTATGGATGAGTCGGGTGTGTCTTGACTGGCTCCGCCGAGCCCCTGAGGCCGACTCACCGAACCCCTAGGGTTCGATCAAACCCAGGTTAAGAACCACTGACTTAGATAGATAGATAGTACTTTATAGATTCCTTCAGGAGAGTTCCTTTATTTAGCAATTAAAGCCCTCAAGGATCAATAATGCAGGACACCATTGATTTGAATGATTTACTATTTTTGAGTAATCACAGTGAAAAGTTAAATAAAATCCTACTAAATATATTTGAGATCCGAAAGGTTCCCCACATATAAAGTGATGCGTTTTTATTAGTTGTTTTTTTACTTTTAACACTCAAATTTCAAGATCAACTTCCGATATATCTGTCGATTTTAAGTTTGAATTATTATTTTGTTTTGTTTTATGCTCTTTTGTCAAAACGTTGATGTTTTTATATGGCAACCACACAACATATGCAATATTTTTTCCACATAAAACATTTTAAAGTGATAATTTTTAAATAATAGATTGTTGTAACACATTTTTTTGTTTTTTTTTTGTTTTTTTGTGCATTGAAAAAAAAAGAAAATATAGACTAAAGTGAAAAAAAAACTGCCTGCATGGCAGCTTTGTGTCAACATTGCCCCTTTTTCTCATTAGATTTCACCTCTTTCCACTTAAATTTTTTTTTATTTTATTTTTAGTTTTGCAACACTATCAATTGGAATGAGAATCAGCACCTCCAAGTCCGAGTGAATTTGTGAATTTGTGAATTATATTTATATAGCGCTTTTCTCAAGTGACTCAAAGCGCTTTACATAGTGAAACCCAATATCTAAGTTACATTTAAACCAGTGTGGGTGGCACTGGGAGCAGGTGGGTGAAGTGTCTTGCCCAAGGACACAACGGCAGTAACTAGGATGGCACAAACGGGAATCGAACCTGCAACCCTCAAGTTGTTGGCACGGCCGCTCTACCAACCGAGCTATGCCGAGTCCATGGTTTTCGCCCGGAAAAGGGTGGAGTGCCATCTCCGGGTAGGGGAGGAGACCCTGCCCCAAGTGGAGGAGTTCAAGTACCTAGGAGTCTTGTTCACGAGTGAGGGAAGAGTGGATCGTGAGATCGACAGGCGGATCGGCGCGGCGTCTTCAGTAATGCGGACTTTGTATCGATCCACTGTGGTGAAGAAGGAGCTGAGCCGGAAGGCAAAGCTCTCAATTTACCGGTCAATCTTCGTTCCCATCCTCACCTATGGTCATGAGCTTTGGGTCATGACCGAAAGGATAAGATCACGGGTACAAGCGGCCGAAATGAGTTTCCTCCGCCGGGTGGCGGGTCTCTCCCTTAGAGATAGGGTGAGAAGCTCTGCCATCCGGAAGGAACTCAAAGTAAAGCCGCTGCTCCTCCACATCGAGAGGAGCAAGATGAGGTGGCTCGGGCATCTGGTCAGGATGCCACCCGAACGCCTTCCTATGGAGGTGTTTAGGGCACGTCCAACTGGTAGGAGGCCACGGGGAAGACCCAGGACACGTTGGGAAGACTATGTCTCCCGGCTGGCCTGGGAACGCCTCGGGATCCCCCGGGAAGTGCTGGACGAAGTAGCTGGGGAGAGGGAAGTCTGGGCTTCCCTGCTTAGGCTGCTGCCCCCGCGACCCGACCTCGGATAAGCGGAAGATGATGGATGGATGGATACTATCAATTTTGCAATTTTTGCAGAATGTGTGGCGGGCCGGTAAATGATTACTTTGGACACCCCTGCTCTAACTGGTCTTTTGGCATTTTCTGGACATTTGAGAGTGTCCTGCCTACGGTTTAGCGTGGCGGTAGAAGTCTAGCGGTCTCGGGCCGCACGAGTGCTGCAGGCACGCCGCGGTCCATTCAGGGTAAAACATGAGTTCTAACGTGACAAACGTCAAAAAGCATTTGGGAAATGAAACACTTCAAGCCTCTCTTTTGTCTGTCTTCGGTCCAGGTACCATCCTTGAATCCTGACGTGGACTG
Source organism: Nerophis ophidion (assembly GCF_033978795.1). NCBI lineage: Eukaryota > Metazoa > Chordata > Actinopteri > Syngnathiformes > Syngnathidae > Nerophis > Nerophis ophidion. Next base: position 6,829,756 of record NC_084612.1, read on the forward strand.
AATGCCTCCAGTTATGGAGGCCCACCCCCCTCTGGCGTCTTTGACCCTTCTCGACTGAAGAGAGAAGCCGGCAGAGGATGAAGACGGCGGACAGACGAGAGACCCTACAAAAGAACCGCTGAAGTGGACGGAGACTCGACTTTGAGGGCGAGGCTACAAACGGGATGCCACAGCCTGGGAAAAACTGGACTTTGACTCGGGCGCCATGAGCTAGGACGACTGGACAAAAAACGTTTTGTTTTTTTTTTTTAGGCTTTTTTTAGGCTCCTTTGCATGAGTCATGCCGGCGAAAGGGAAATACTTGCTCAACGACCAGGAGGTGAAAAATGAGGCGCTGTACCACAAGTTCTCCTGCATCAGCCAGTATCAGCCGCTGGTGCTGCTGCTGGGCCTGTCCATGTTGTCATGTGGACTTCTCCTCATTCTCTTCTTCGCGCTGCGACTGGTGAGTCCCCAGCATGTCCGTCCACGTGTTTGTCTTGGTCCACGTGCCCCTGAGCAAGGCACCTGTAGCCCCCAATCCCTCCCATTAGCCAGGCTTATTCAAATGGACTAGACTGGAAAACAAAAACAAACTTATTTGATATAGTGCTGTCAAATAATTGTTTTTTAAATCCCGTTAATCACACTTTTGAATGTGGATTAGTCATGATTAATCACAGGTAACCAGTCAAAATAAATGTGCACGATTAATCAGTGCAACATTTTTTTGCGATTAATCTCATGAAGTGACACACTATCTTTGACAGCCCTAATTTATTTTTAAGTACAAAAAAGTGGAGTATTAATTATTAAATTATTATTAAATCATCCCAACATAAGATACTTATTTATTGACATCATTTCAATGGTTTAATACATGTTCAATAATGTAATTTTTTTTTTTTGCGTAAACTGATTAAAACTTGTTATTGTAGTGGAAAAAACACGTCCACATTCTCTGTTAACCCAAGCATTGACCTGTGTTTTTTATTTGTATTTTTTAAAGGTCAATTTCAAATGTTTTAGCTTAAAATACTTGATATAGAATTAGTTATTTAATAAAAGTCTTCATTATTTTATTTTTTTAGTTTATACTTTTATTTACTATACATTTCAATATGAACCTACTGAGGTAAAAACTTTACCTTTTTATGAGTTATCTTTATTAAAGAAACATGTTTGATTTTTTTATTTTTTTAATGTAGTTAATATTTTTTACAAAGTTTACCATACATTATAACATGAACCTACTTAAGTACAATTTTAAATTTCTCTTTTATATTTATTAAAGAAATATGATTGAAATTATTTAAATGTAATTCAACTAGATTTTTTTTGTATTTTATTTTTATTTTTATTTTTTAACAAAGTTTACCATATTAAAATGAACCTACTTAAGACCAATTTTACATTCATTCATCCATCCATCCATCCATCCATTTTAAAGAAATATGATTGAAATTATTTAAATGTATTTCAGCTAGATTTTTTGTATTTCAAATTTTTTTTTTTTTTTTTTTTTTTTTAAGTTTACTACCATTTCTAAATGAACCTACTCAAGTACAATTTTACATGTATCCATCCATCCATTTTAAAGAAATATGATTGAAAGTATTTACATGTAATTCAACTAAGTTTTTTGTATTTTAGTTTTGTTTTTGTTTTTTTAACAAAGTTTACCATTTTAAAATGAACCTACTAAAGTACAATTTTACATTTATCGTTTATCTTTATTAAAGAAATATGAATACCATTATTTAATTGTAATTCAACTAGATTTTTTGATTTTACATTTATCTATCTTTATTAAAGAAATATGAATACCATTATTTAATTGTAATTCAACTAGATTTTTAGTATTTTTTTTAATTTTTTTTTACAAAGTTTACCATTTCAAAATGAACCTACTAAAGTACAATTTTACATTTATCGTTTATCTTTATTAAAGAAATATGATTACAATTATTTAAATGTAATTTAAATAAGTTTTATCATTTATCTTAATAAAGAAATGTTATTTAAAGTATTTGAATGTGAGTGCGAATGTTGTCTGTCTATCTGTGTTGGCCCTGCGATGAGGTGGCGACTTGTCCAGGGTGTACCCCGCCTTCCGCCCGATTGTAGCTGAGATAGGCGCCAGCGCCCCCCGCGACCCCAAAAGGGAATAAGCGGTAGAAAATGGATGGAAATTTCATTCAATTAGATTATATTTTACTTGATTTTTTTTAATTTACTAATTTTACCGTACATTTAAGTACAATTGTATCTTTATTAAAAAAGTATGATTGGAAAATATTTAAATTTTATTCGGTGAGATTATTTTGTCAGAAATATTCATTAAATTATATCAAGATCTTAAATTTTGGGGGGAAAAACTGA